>NW_015170402.1:76791-88094 GCF_001447785.1 Gekko japonicus
GCGCTGGCGGGTAAACGAGGGACCGGAGGGGAATGCCGCGCGCCGGTGGGGTCACACCACCGGCATCTGGAGGCAGCCCGTGGCAAATGTTTACTAGTTCCTTGGAGGTACTAGTTTTTTTAACTCGCATTGTCGGCAATAAGCCACAGGCGCGCTCCACTTCCCAGATGCTGGGGTGTGATCGCACCCGGATAATCCGCTCACCATCCGTGCCTCTCCCGCAGCACCTTTGCCATGTGACCGGGGCCCCTGTCATACAAAGGAATAACCATACCAGGCATATGTAGAAGAGAAAAGTGGATACTATGACAGATCTCAGGATTGGGTCAGGTTTTCATGAAAAGTACCCAGATCCATTTATGTGTTAAACCACTTATGCCTGCATTTTCCACTTAATCCAGACCTTTAGCAAACTACAAGTGATGACAGCCATGGGTCCTTCCAGTGTTGACCAGTGGCATTTTAAAATCACATGTAATTCTTTAAAAAATTGCTGTGTTCCCTCTAAGCTATGGAGTCCTGTGAGCAAAAGTTCTACTTTGTGAGCTACTGGCAAGAAAGTTGTGAGTGAGCGATTTGGCTACTGCATCAATTAGTTTGCTCTGGAGCCATCCTTGCTGTAGCCAGTTTGGTGTAGTGGTTAAATGCGCGAACTCTAATCTGGAAGAACTGGGTTTGATTCCCCACTCCTCCACTTGCACCTGGCTGGGTGACCTTGGGCAAGCCATAGTTCTGTCAGAGCAGTCCTTGAAAAAGAGCAGTTTCTGTCAGGAGCTCTCTCAGCCCCACCTACCTCACAGGGTGTCTGTTGTGGGGAGGGGAAGGGAAAGGAGTTTGTAAGCCACTCTGAGACACCTTTGGGTAGTGAAGGGTGGGGTATAAATCCAATCTCCTCTTCTTCCTCATCCTTCGTTGAGCGAAGACAAAAATCTCTGAGCTGGAGGCTAAAAAACTGTGAGCTAGCTCACACTAACTCAGCTTAGAGGGAACACTGGTCCTGATCTGGATTGGGCCTGCAGCAGTCCAGGAGAAATGCTTCTAAAACGGGGGCAGTGGTCATGGGATGGATCTGTGGTTCCCATTACCTGGCCCTATTTGGCAGCTTGCAACCAAAGTTTAAAAAGACAGTCAATGAAGATTTTTATTTTTATGGTTTGCAGATAATTGAATGTCAAAGGTATAAGTGAACAGAAATGTTTTTTAACTTGCATCTAAAGGTGGACAAGGGGTTGTGGTGGCTCAAGTGGTTGAGATGCTGAACTGCGGACTGAAAGGTTGATAGTTCGGCAGTTCGAGACCCGAGTGTGCCGCATGAGGGAGTGAGCTCCCGTCTCTAGTTCCAGCTCCTGCCAACCTAGCAGTTCGAAAGCAAGAAATTGCAAGTAGATAAATAGGTACCGCTTTGGTGGGAAGGTAACAGCATTCCGTGCGCCTCGGCGTTTAGTCATGCCGGCCACGTGGCCACGGAAACGTCTTCGGACAGTGCTGGCTCTTCGGCTTGGAAATGGAGATGAGCACCGCAACCCTAGAGTCAGATTCGACTGGCTTTCAAGCAAGGGAAACCTTTACCTTTACCTGAAGGTGGACAAGGAAGGTGCCTTAGAAACGTATCTGGAGAGGGTACGTCAAAGTCTGAGTGCATGAAGGGAAAGGCCTTATTTCCAGCTGTCACAAGCAATGTTCCCTCTAAGCTGTGGAGTCCTGTGAGCAAAAATTCCACTTTGTGAGCTACTGGCATTAGAACTGTGAGCAAGTTATTTGGCTACTGCATAAATTAGTTTGCTCTGGAGCCATTATTCCTGAGCTAAGACAAAAACGTGTGAGCCAGAGGCTAAAAAACTGAGCTAGCTCACACTAACTCAGCTTAGAGGGAACACTGGTCACAAGCCCTTCTGAAGATAGGCTCAGCCAGAGCAGGGTCTCAGTAGACCATAAGAAGAATTGCAGTGGGTGAAGCCAACGCTCCATATACTCTAGTGTCCCGTGGCCAATCAGACATCATGGAAAGTCCAGAGCAGGGGTACATACAGGGGCACGTAGGAGAAAACCGCCTGTGCTGCCCCTCCCTCAGCAGTTGGTATTCAAAGACAGATGTTCTCATTGAGCACAAAGCATTCCAGCTTCCCTTGCTGGGCTTGGAGGAATCGTATATTGACACCTGTACCTTGTTTCCATGTCAAAGCATAGTAGGTGTGCACAGGGCTGGTACTTCCCGCCATACGCTATTTATCTAGTTCTAATCTGTCCTCATTTGGATGACCCGAGACCAGGGGTCATTTCCTGCAGGAGCGCACAGGAGCGGAACTCTGGCAACAAGCCCCGCCCACTGCTCCCAGCAGCCCTCAGTCAGAGCAAGAAGCAGCCAGGGAAGCTGCAGAGCCCCCCCCCAGCCCCCTGGCCCAAAACAGTCCAGTGGCACCTTTAAGACCAAGTCTTATTCAGGTACAAGCTCTCCCTCCTCTGCGAGGACAGATCTGCACGTCCCCCCCCCAATAGCTAGCAATCCAAAACAGTCCAGTGGAGCCTGAGCGGTGGGTGTTGCCTTCTGACACACTTCCGGTGATGTCAGGGGTGGTGGTGGCATATGCAAATTCGTTATGCTAATGAGCTCCTGCACCTCTTGTTTTTACGAAATGACCCCTGCCCTAGACACTTATCGTGTGACCCCTTAAACATGAATTGCCCCATACCAGATGCTTTCCAGCTCCCGTTGGCTTCCCCCAAAGAGTCAGGTGAAAAGTTGCTTTGCAAATTATTTGATAGCAAGCAGCAGCAGTCTGGTTCCCTGTTTCGTTTTTTTGGGGGGACTTTGTCTCTTTTGTACAGGGTTGGCTTCTCTGACAATGTTCCTCTATGCCGAATGCATCCGTACAGCTATTATTGATGCCAGTGTCTCATCTCCACACTGAAACACCTAATCTGTGGCCCCGTTCACACGGAGGATTTGCTGCGCTAAAGGCACAAATGTCGGGCGGTTTTTTTGGGCACGATCACACCTGGGAACATCTGGGAAGCATAGCGCACCCGTGGCCAACCCGTGGCGTCCCGCTGAAGATGTGCAGTAAAAAAGTACCGCGGAAGGTGCACTAGTATTCAGAAAACGCGGGGCAGGGTTGGGCGTCTGATCATGGGAGCGCTAGTATCCCGTGGCATCCGGCGCCCGTTCAGGTCCCGTCGCAAGCCGGATGTTTTTTGTAAGCGCATGCGCACAAACATGTAACTGAAATCAGTGCTGCTCCGTGGAACTATGCATGCACACAAACGCAAACTGCTTGCCACGCCGCTTCTTTGCCACGCTCCAGCATCGCCGCGTGATCGCCAGCTAACAGCCTAAGCGTGAAGACTCGGGAGACCGTCTGATCGGGCTACCACACTTTATTTTTCTCCGGGGCAAACAGCCACGCCTCCCCCCCGCATTATCTGGCCTGTGTGACCGGGGCCTGTGCCTGGCAATATCACCCTGCAAATGCTATCTTTGAGATCCTATGTCTTTTCAGAACATAGCTGCATTAGTCAAAAAGAAAGTTGGATGTCATCAGCATACTGATGGCCAATGTTCCCTCTAAGCTGTGGAGTCTTGTGAGCACAACTTCTACTTTGTGAGCTACTGGCATTAAAATTGTGAGCGTAATTTGGCTGCTGCATACATTAGTCTGCTCTGGAGCCATCCCTTCCCGAGCCGAGAGAAAAATGTGTGAGCCGGAGGCTAAAAAACTGTGAGCTAGCTCACACTAACTCAGCTTAGAGGGAACACTGCTGATGGCACCTCACTCTGAATCCCTCATGTAGATTTTAAATAATGGGCGGGACAAGATGGCATCTTGCACACACAACAGTGTAATTGCTTTGGGGCGAAGCAGCTTCCTCTCAAGACCATCCTCTGGAGCCACCCAGAGCCAGTTTGGTGTAGTGGTTAAGTGCGCGGTCTCTAATCTGGGAGACCCGGGTTTGATTCCCCACTCCTCCACTTGCACCTGCTGGATGACCTTGGGCAAGCCATAGTTCTGATAAGAGCTGTCCTTGAAGAAGATTAGTTTCTGTCAGAGCTCTCTCAGCCCCAGCTACCTCACAGGGTGTCTGTTGGGGGGAGGGGAAGGGGAAGGAGTTTGTAAGCCACTCTGAGACTCCTTTGGGTAGTGAAGGGCGGGGTATAAATCCAATCTCCTTCTTCTCCTCCACTTGCCCCTGGCTGGGTGACCTTGGGCAAGCCATAGTTCTGATAAGAGCTGTCCTTGAAGAAGATTAGTTTCTGTCAGAGCTCTCTCAGCCCCAGCTACCTCACAGGGTGTCTGTTGGGGGGAGGGGAAGGGGAAGGAGTTTGTAAGCCACTCTGAGACTCCTTTGGGTAGTGAAGGGCGGGGTATAAATCCAATCTCTTCTATAATTCATCCAATTTCCAACCTACATAGATATTCCAGAATGGTACTATAGCAAATAGTATAAAAAGCTGATGGACTACAAGAAAAAAAAGAGGTACTCAACCAATGTTCCCTCTGAGCTGTGGAGTCTTGTGAGCAAAAAGTCTAGCTTGTGAGCTACTGGCAATAAAGTTGTGAGCGAGGGATTTGGCTACTACATAAAATAGTTTGCTCTGGAGTCATCCTTCCTGAGTTAAGACAAAAATGTGTGAGTCGGAGGCTAAAAAACTATGAGCTGGCTCACACTAACTCAGCTTAGAGGAAACACTGTACTCAACTGTTCTCCCCTGAGGGGACCCAAAATGACATGTCTTCAGATATCTCTTCTGTAATCACTGCATAAAAACACCCGCCAGTTACCTAGATACAAAGCTACCAGTAGACCTTAATCAAAGAAACCCAACTTGTTCATCTACAAACTACAGGCAATTAAAAGCCTCAATCAAAACTTAAACTAACATGATGACTCTGGAGTTTTCATAAGACTGCTAGCCAGTCAAACCGGATCTACCTATATCAGTCTGGGTCTTTTCAGTCATATGTTAGCACCTCCAAAATCACATACTTAATTACTTAAACACACACACACACACACACACAGAGTGATTTTGCAGTTGATATCAAGAAGAGGACGGGGAGAATATTTCACCCTAATGCCTACCTCAGATTTAACTCCACATCGATTCTTCTCACACAGAAGCAGCCTTCTGCCAGATGAGCAATTGTTGTTCTTTAATCTGTTCTGCAGCAAACGAGCAAGTGAATATCTCTGCCTTTTGTTTTTTACTAGACCTTTAAAAGATATAGTCTTTTAATTATAAAACCAAAGGGGGGGGGAATCGATTGGACAACATGCAAGAGACCTGCCCCTTCCCTCCACCTTGGCGTAAATTTTAACTGTGATCTAACCCATATTAACAACCAAGATCTAAAATTGGTACTCTGCCTTGAATGAAAACAGGGCAGATCATAAAGAGGAATTGTCCTGATCCCTTCTTTTTTTTTTTAACCGTTTATTTATTATTTTCATATTACATAATAAACATCGATTTACATTTATTATTCTTGTGAGTCTTATTTATACATCTTATCTAGCCATACGTAAAACTTTTTCCATCTTTTTTCAAATATTTCTTTATTTTTTCCTTGTATTCTTAAACTTAATCTGTCTATTTCTGCTACTGACAACATCTTATCAATTATATCTTTTTTCGAAGGTATTTTCTCTTCCTTCCATGCCTTAGCTAATAAAATTCTTGCAGCAGTAAAAAAGTATACAACTAAGTATTTATCTGTATTACTATACGTCTCTGGAATTATATTTAATAAAGCAATCTGTGGTTCAAATGATATTTGTATTTCCGTAATTTCCTCCAACATTCTGTATATTTTTTTCCAGTATTTTTGTACTTTCTTACACCTCCACCACATATGCATATAAGTACTGACATTGTTTTTACATTTCCAGCAGTTTGTATTTGAATTTCCGTAGCATTTTGCTAATTTCTCCGGTGTCCAGTGCCACCTATAAAAAATCTTATAAATGTTCTCTTTATATGGGATTGCACGCATTAATTTTATTGATTTCCATACTTTTGTCCACTGTTCTGCTTCTAATGTCTGCTTTAAATCTTTTGACCATGTAACCATTGTATTTTTAACCATTTCACCCATCATGTAGTCATCCATCAATAATTTATTTATTTTTTATAAGTTTGTCGCTGGAGGACAGCCAGATTTTGTCCAGTTCATTATTTTCCTTGTAAAAGCCCTTTTTTTGGTCTATATTATATCTTGATGTTAATTGAGTTTTGTCCCACCAGATTAGTTTCACTTTTTGTTTTTCTAATTGATCATCAGATCTTAGGTTATGTTTCGTGTCTAACAGATCTCCATAAGATATTTTCCTACTTTTCTCCATCAATGACGCCATTGTTAACGCTTCTATTGGTGCTACCCATCTGGGTATTTTTACGTAATATCTCATTTTTACTTCCTTCCAAACTTCCATTAACGCTCCTCTTATGGTGTATTGTGTAAAAAAAATTGTACTTTGCCTTCTTCATACCAGACATATTTGTGCCAGCCGAATTGTCCCAATCCCTTGAGCAACACTGGTGCACATATAGTCTGTCAATATCCACAGCCTGAAAACTGGTATATTAATCTCCTCGTTCCACGAAATTAGTTGGTAGCTGAGTGAGCTGGCCTTCTTTGATGAAGAATTATTGGTAGATTTTTATCTGGGTAAGTGGTTGGAGCTTTTATACAGAGGTTGCAGGCGAGAAGAGGGCTTTTATTAAAACAGAAATATAATTAGATACTTGTAACTTGCTGCAGTGGCTCAAGTGGTTAAGACGCTGAACTGCAGGCTGGAAGGTTGGTAGTTCGGCAGTTCGAGACCCGAGTGCCACCTGACGGAGTGAACTCCCGTCTCTGGTTCCAGCTCCTGCCAACCTAGCAGTTCGAAAGCAAGAAATTGCCAGTAGATAAATAGGTACCGCTTTGGTGGAAAGGTAACAGCTTTCTGTGCGCCTCAGCGATTACTTTAGTTTAGGTAGTTCAGCAGTTCGAGACCCGAGTGCCGCATGACAGAGTGAGCTCCCATCTTTGGTTCCAGCTCCTGCCAACCTAGCAGTTCGAAAGCAAGAAATTGCAAGTTGATAAATAGGTATCGCTTTGGTGGGAAGGTAACAGTGTTCCGTGCGCCTTGGTGTTTAGTTTAGTTTAGGTAGTTCAGCAGTTCGAGACCCGAGTGCCGCATGACAGAGTGAGCTCCCGTCTCTGGCCCCATCTCCTGCCAACCTAGCAGTTCGAAAGCAAGAAATTGCAAGTTGATAAATAGGTACCACATCGGTGGGAAGGGAACAGCGTTCCGTGTGCCTTGGCATTTAGTCATGCCAGCCACATGACCACGGAAATGTCTTCAGACAGTGCTGGAACTTCAGCTTGGAAACAGAGATGAGCACCGTGGCCCTAGAGTCGGATTCAACTGGCTTTCGAGTGAGGGAAACCTTTAACTTGACATTGTACCTGATATCTCAATTTACTAATTGACATTTTTCTCAGTAATTGCTAATACTTGTTGGCAGTTTCTATATGTAATTTATGTTTGTGCATATTGGTGTGAATTATCATTATGGCCAATGCACTTCGTCCTATAGAGTGTGTAGGATTTGTACTGGGTGATAAAGGCTCCCCCCAATATGCCATATGCTAAATGAGAAGCTTGTTGAGGAAGTTTCAAGTTGAAGAAGAGTTATATAAATAAACAAACAATTATGCAGAACCGCCTGACTCTCCCTGCCCCGAGAGATGCCAAGTTGGCCATTACTAGAGCCAGGGCCTTTTCAGTGGCAGCTCCACACTGGTGGAATGAACTCCCAGATGACATCAGGGCCCTGTGGGACCTTCTACAGTTCCGCAGGGCCTGTAAAACGGAGCTCTTCCACCAGGCTTTCGATTCGGAGCCGCCACTATCGAGTGAGCCACCGGAACATCTCACGGCCCTGTGATACACTGTTGGATACTGCCTTCCACTATGGGATCGTATACTGAATGCCACCATCACCTGTACTGTCCTTACTAGCACTTTTATGATGGCATGTAGGTTGCTTTTGTGAATTTTATTGCATTTATTGTTTTATTGCATTTTAATGTCTATTCACCGCATTGAGCCAGTTCGCCCGGCAAGGCGGGATACAAATTGAAAATAATAAATAATATAAATAGATAAATAAAACAATAAAATATAATTTATCATTTATGCTGAAATCCCCAATCCTGGGCCTAAGCAGTCGCCCATGTACATGTGCAGATTGGGGAGGGGCAATTATGGCTCTAGAAAGGGCCCTCTCCTCCTGATGGGTGGTGGGGGGGAAGGAAACAAGAGCCCAGCCCCCAACACCTGGCAGGGGAGGGAGAGAGCTCCCCCACAGCTTCTGCCCAGCTCTGACCCACCCAAGTTTTGCAGGGCAGGCCTGCCGACTTATGGCTGTGGTGACTTTCTCTGCATGCCTTGTAAGGGGCAGGGGCCACTGCAGGGGTCATTTCGTAGAAAAAGAGGTGCAGGAGCTCGTTAGCATAACTTATTAGCATAACTTATTTGCATATGCCACACCCCCTGAAATCACCAGAAGTGTGTCAGAAGGCAACACCCACCGCTCAGGCTCCACTGGACTGTTTTGGATTGCCAGCTGTTGGGGGGGGGGAAGGTGCAGATCTGTCCTCGCAGAGGAGGGAGAGCTTGTACCTGAATAAAACTTGGTCTTAAAGGTGCCACTGGACTGTTTTGGATGGGGGGGCCAGTGGGGAGCTCTGCAGCTTACCTGGCTGCTTCTTGCTCTGACTGAGGGCTGCTGGGAGCAGGGGGTGGGGCTTGTTGCATGTGGCCACCCCCTGGGCTCTTTACTGCCGGAGTGCCGCTCCTGTGCGCTCCTGCAGGAAATGTCCCCTGCCCATTACTGTGCTTCTTGGCATCAGATGAAATCCTGGCACCCACTTCCATCTCTACCCCAAAGCAAAGAGCCAAGACTCATTTGGGAGGACCAGTGGCTCAGTAGTGGAGCATCTGCTTGGTATGCAGAAGGTGACAGGTTCGGCCCCTGTGGACCAGTGTTCTGATTCAGTATAAGGCACCTGCGTGTATTGATTGTAGGAGATGTTTCAGAAGATCCTAGGAAACATCATGTGGTGGCAATGTGAAAAAGCCAAGAAATTCTGGGCTTGGATGCATGAACGAATACAAAAAAACACTCAAGACTTCCATCCCATTTGTACCTGAATTATTTGTATTGAGTATTATACCAGAACAATGTAGGAAAACAGATATATACTTTATATTGCATGTAACTACTGCTGCCAGAATAATGTTTGCCAGATATTGGAAGAAAACAGAAATGTCTTCCAGAAACGAAATTATCAACAAAATACTGGGCATAGCGGAAATTGATAAACTGTCTTTGAATTTAAAATACCAATCAGAGGACTTATTCCACAAGACGTGGTCGAGATTTTATACCTGGATTGAAAACTATGATAAGTTAAAGTCCAATGGTTATTGAGGAAGTAAGCTGATGATAATCTATAAGAAAGACATGCACTGTAAAAAAGTAAGAGAAGTACACGGGGGGGGGGGGGGGAAGAGATGTAAAATATGTTATCATTTGAGATATAGAATTGTTTAACTTGGAACCTCCTTGTATCCCCCCATCAGATGTGTGTTTGTTTGTTTGCTATGATTAAAATAAAGAAATATATAGAAAAAGAATGGGGCAAATATGGCCCAGGTTTTTTTAAATTAATACTATGTACACATCCTGCGGTGGCTGAACTGCAGGCTATGGAAGGTCGGTAGTTTAGCAGTTCGACACCCGGGTGCCGCATGATGGAGTGAGCTCCCGTCTCTAATTCCAGCTCCTGCTAACCTAGGAGTTCGAAAGCAAGAAATTGCAAGTAGATAAATAAATACCACTTCAGTGGGAAGGTAGCAGCGTTCCGTGCGCCTTGGTGGTTAGTCATGCCGGCCACATGACCATGGAAATGTCTTTGGACAGCGCTGGCTCTTCGGCTTTGAAACGGAGATGAGCACCGCAACCCTAGAGTCGGATTCGACTGGCTTTCGAGCAAGGGAACCTTTACCTTTACCTTTTTACACATCCCTAACAAATGTGCTGCATTTTTTACTGACATCCCACCACCACTGCCTTGCACCCAGCCCCATAGCTAGGGAATTTGGGGGGAGGGGGCCTCAGGGGGCCAGCCAACTAGTTAATTGAAAGTACAATGTAGGTGGTAAGTTGGAGCACTTTGGGGGCAGCCCGGGAGGGAGGGCCCCCCCAGAAGAAACACTAGGGGGCCGGGCCCCATGGGCCCCACATTAACTATGGGCCAGCTTGCACCCATCATGCTCTATTTCAATATTACTCTTCCAGCAAAGGAAGGAACTCACTTATCACTTATGAGTCACACTTGATTAGAAACAGAACAAAGTTTGAGTCCACTGGCACTTTGAAGACCAACAAAGTTTAATTCTGGGGATAAGCGAGAACTGAGTGACATAACATGTGTAGATGCACACACTTCTTCAGATACATGGAAACAGACTTCCTCGAGCATTGTGTATAGGTGGTGCGGAGGGTTACTTGTCAGGAAGGGCTAATTAGAGTCAAGATGCATAAGTGACTGAGCAATAAGTATAGCTAAGATTGGATTAATGCAGTTGGCAAGATCTGTGAATGGCAGCAAATTAGTCATATGGTCTTAAAGGTGCCACTAGACTCAAGCTTAGTTCTCACGTCTGTTAACTCTTTTATTCGTATGCCAATTTGCTGCTATTTACAGGTCTTACCATTGCTTTAATCCAGTCTCAGCTATATTTATCACTCAGTTACCCATGTGCCTTGACTCTAACTAGCCGTTCCTTGTAATTAACCCCCCTCTACCCCCTCTCTACCTATATCTAAGGTTTGTGGAGTCTGTTTCAATGCAGGGGTCATTTCGTAGAAAA
The DNA here is from genome assembly GCF_001447785.1 of Gekko japonicus. Classification (NCBI taxonomy): domain Eukaryota; kingdom Metazoa; phylum Chordata; class Lepidosauria; order Squamata; family Gekkonidae; genus Gekko; species Gekko japonicus. The sequence continues at coordinate 87,718 of NW_015170402.1, forward strand.
AGAAGGCAACCCCCCCCACTCAGGCTCCACTGGACTGTTTTGGATTGCTAGCTATTGGGGGGGGGGCAGATCTGCCCTCACAGAGGAGGGAGAGTTTGTACCTGAATAAAACTTGGTCTTAAAGGTGCCACTGGACTGTTTTGGATTGCTAGCTATTGGGGGGGAGGGGAACGCACAGATCGGGAGAGCTTGTACCTGAAGGTTGGCTGGGGGGGGGGGCTCTGCAACTTACCTGGCTGGTTCTTGCTACTTGTGGCCCAACTCAACAGAGGAGGGAGAGCTTGTACCTGAATAAAACTTGGTCTTAAAGGTGCCACTGGACTGTTTTGGATTGCTAGCTATTGGGGGGGAGGGGAACGCACAGATCGGGAGAGCTT
>NW_015170402.1:88504-88658 GCF_001447785.1 Gekko japonicus
CATTCAGTTTTGTTAAACAGAAGGGCGTTGGCTGCTAGTATTCCATGCCTCTTAAATTAGACTACGTTGTTTTTAGCATCCTGTTTATCTTCAGCTGAATGCCGGCAATGTGAAAAATGTATGCCCAAGAACAAGGTGTTCTGGTTTCAAGTTT
>NW_015170402.1:89773-93176 GCF_001447785.1 Gekko japonicus
ATTAGTGATTCAGCAAGAGAAAGAAGACGGCAACTCCCTGGCCAAAGCTGGGTATTTATGCCTGAAAAGGGTTACACCCAAAGCACACCCCACTCCCAACGATAGGCTATTTACACTCTATTGTTTCCCAACTGTTTTACTCTAGGATTCCTGTCTCCCTACTGGTCCATAATTAGTGATTCAGCAAGAGAAAGAAGACGGCAACTCCCTGGCCAAAGCTGGGTATTTATGCCTGAAAAGGGTTACACCCAAAGCACACCCCACTCCCAACGATAGGCTATTTACACTCTATTGTTTCCCAACTGTTTTACTCTAGGATTCCTGTCTCCCTACTGGTCCATTCTAGGATCCTCGCCATCTATTGTTATGCATCCCAAGCTCAGTCCTTTGGCAAGGGCAGTTCCAGCTCAATACATAACATCCATGTTAGGAGATTTTGAGGGCGGGGTTTGGGGAGGGGAGGGGCTTCAGCAGGGTATCATGCTGTAGAATCCACCTTCCAAAGCAGCTGTTTTCTCCAGGGAAGCTAGCGTTGCCAGGTGTTACCTGGGTGCTGGTGGGGGGACTCCCAATCCTTCCTGTAGATCTTCTCAGGGCTATTTTTGGGCAGGAACGCACAGGAACGGAGTTCTGGCTGGCTCCTGAGTTGGCCACGCCCAGCAGGAACTCATTAGCATAATAGGCCACACCCAATAGCAGAAACCCATTACGATTGGCTACATTAGGGGTGTGTGGCCTAACATGCAAAGAAGTTCCTGCTACAAAAAAGGCCCTGGGTTTTGACAACAAACAAGGTAAACAGAATAAGAAGGGAAAGGTGGGTGTGGCTGGATGACCACACTTCTGGTAACATGGGGGTGTGGCCTAATGTGCTAATGAGCAGTGCTGTCGGGGTGTGGCCTAATATGGTAATGGGTTTTGCCGTTGGGTGTGGCCTATTATGCTAATGAGTTCCTGCTGGGCTTTTTCTACAAAAAGAGCCCTGGATCTTCTGGTGTGTACGCAAAGCTCGAATGCCACAATGACATCACCCAAAAGTGATGTTACTGTGTTTCTGATGTTGGGAGCAATGCTCTCTGTTTTGGGCAAAACTCTATGGGTTTTTTGGGTCTCAAAACCATAGAGTTTTGCCCAAAACGTAGAGCGTTGCCTCCAACATCAGAAACGCAATAACATCACTTTTGGGTGATGTCATCTTGCTGGCACCAGCGGCAGCGGGAGGGGGCTTCTCAGGGGTAGGGCTTCCCCTGCTGGCCGCCTGGGCCATGGAGGATCGGGGCCCCTGAAATCAGGGGATCCCCTGGCCCCACCAGGGGAATGGCAACCTTAAGGGAAACTGACCTGCATAGTCTAGAGATCAGTTGAAATTCTGGGAGATCTCCGGACCTCACCTGGGGGCTGAGAGAACATTGGTTTTAAAGATTTTGCCTATTGGGGGGGGGGAGAGCAAAGCATAAAAGGAGATGCCAATTTTTCTTAAGGGCTGTGTCCAGGTGTGTTCTAGTTTTGGAATTACTTTCCGCCTAGTCGGATAAGCTGGTTTTGTCAACAGAAGTGATGATCGGCAGGCACTCTTCATGTTTGAAAGTATATGAATAAGTGTAATAACCATGGGGAATTTCACATTACCCGTCTTCTCCCGGTTTCAAGCCGGGAGTCTTCCGTTTGCAGATGAACCGGTAGAGGGCTGCCGTTTCACACACGGCTTGCCCCTACTGGAAAGGAGCCGATTCAGAAGCGGTTCGGCGTTTCACACACGCACCGCTTTGTTTCCCCATGGTTTTTTTTTTTTAAAGTCCGTCTTATAGTGATATATCGATATACCAGTATTCCAATGTATTCCAATGGGATCGGTATAGCATTATATCGATATATCGATATAAGCCAAACGTTAAAAAAAAAAACCCGCGCGGCTAACCGGGTTCTGTCTGAAATGACAGACCAGCACCCGGTTGAGAATCGGTTCCCTACCGGGAGAAAGCACCTGTCTGAAATTCCCCCATGTTATAAGCATTGTAAAACCTCCACACTTGGTTTTTTAGTTAGGTTCTTTTTACTTTCTCCTTTAGATGTAGATTTCCCCCTTCCCAATTTCTGTTGTAGTTTTATAGAAAAGCAAATTTTTTTTAAAAAATCCCCTTTGGGGGGCAAAAAAAAAAAAAAGAATAATGAAATGTGTAGTTTTGTCCTGCTGTGATGGGTAGCTGACTCTGGTGAGCTACTCCTCTGGGTTGCCAACCCCTCCTGAGATTATAGGGGATCTCCTGAGCAGTGTTCCCTCTAAGCTGAGTTAGTGTGAGCCAGCTCACAGTTTTTGAGCCTCCGGCTCACACATTTTTGTCTCCGCTCAGGAAGGAGGGCTCCAGAGGCAAACTAATTTATGCAACAGTCGTATTGCTCGCTCACAACTTTAATGCCAGTAGCTCACAAAGTAGAATTTTTGCTCACAAGACTCCACAGCTTAGAGGGAACATTGCTCCTGAGATTATAACTGATCTCCAGGTGATAGATAGAGATCAGTTCACCTGGACAAAATGGCCAGTTTGAAACCTGGACTCATTATACCCATTTAAGTCCCTCCCCTCATTATACCCATGGCATTATACCCATTGAAGTCCCTCTTGTCCCCAGACTCCACCCTCCTCAGGCTCCAGCCCCCAAAATCTCTAGGTATTTCCCAATCCAGAGCCGGCAACCTCTGATAGCTGTTATGACTGATATGGCACTAGGCCAGTCCAGTACCAATTGTCCCGGTAAACAGATCACTTCCCACTTTGCATGTGAACTCAGGGACTTTTCCTGCAGCCCTAAATTCACTCTAAGAAATGTGAGGCATCAGGTGTTAGAAAAATAGGCAAAAATACTTCAATACTTAGAGGTTTGCGATGGATCTTTGCTTCACTTGAGAGGAGGCCTTGCTTTCGGTTTAGAAATCTTTATTTCTAAGGGAAGGCTTCACCGGGAAATCTACAAAATAACAAAGGCTGCATCTCTAGAGCTACGAAACAGACCGACCTCACGGTCTCTCAACAACAGCAACAACAATGGAGATTCTCCTTCTTCTTGACCCCTAGAGGGAAGTCAATTAACCAATCAGTGTTACAAAACAGACTTCAGTTTTCCCAGGCTATCTTTCCATTGGCTCTGTGCCAGGTTTCCTTCCGGGTCAGGCTAAACAATAACCCTATAATGACTGAATCTTAGACCTTGCAACTCACGTATTTCCAGCCCAGTGGAAGGACCTTTGTTAACCTGTGATGTTTAAAAGATTACCTCACGTGATCACTAATGGCTAATGTGTCTGGTAATGGCCTTGAATTTCTTGGTCAGACTTTTGCTGCTGTGCCATTCTTGAAGTATCAGACATGTCAGAAAGCCTCAGTGGGACTCAGTGATTCTTTGG
>NW_015170403.1:0-62641 GCF_001447785.1 Gekko japonicus
AAATATACTAGGATCTGAAAAGTTCTTTTTTTAAAAAATATAAATTTTATTATAGGATTTTTAAAACAAAAAAAGAAAAGTACATAAAAAAGAAAAAAGTTAACAGAGCATATCAATGAAACTTTCATATTTCTCGATGACAACGACAGATACAATTACAAACGTGATACTTTTCTACTATCTAAAAGTATCCTTAATCATTAAATCCACATATTATACATTCATTTTTTCCCTTTCATGCAAAAATTCAATAAGAGGTTTCCAGTTAGCCATAAATGTAAATACAGTCTTTTCTCTAATCAAAGAAGTGAGTTTAGCCATCTCTGCCAATTCTAGCATCTTCATTGACTATTATTCTACTGTGAGTATTATCAAAGTTTTCCATTTCTGTGCATATAATAGTCGCGCTGCCATAATCATTTTAAAAAACAAAGTTCTGTGGCTATTTTCCAATTGTTTGTCCATCAGTCTCAAAAGAAAAGCTTCTGGTTTAATTTGAATATTAATCTTTAAAATCTTCTGCATAATTGAATGTATTTGTATCCAGGATGACTGAAAAGTTCTCAGTTTACAAACCTAACTCTGTTGTATTTATCATGAGGACTTTTCAGCCTTACCTCATATAATAAAGTTGCCTGAATCATGTCTTTCGGTAATACTTTTGCTTCAGAATATTAAAAAACACAAACCCTTGAAATGCTATCTATTGTTTATCACTAATTGTATTTTAATAGAACTAAAGCATCTTTTATATTTCTGAAATACCATTGAACACATTTGCTTGACTGCATATAGTATTTAACAAACTTCTCTTCAATAAATCTTATTTTTAAAACTTCTCTTGAATAAAGCAAGGCTAATAAGAATGAGGAAAAAACAATCTCTAACATACTTTCTATGCTATTCTTGCCTTTCTTTGTCCTTGCCTATCTTCTAACAACTGTTTTTATGACCACTGGTAAACTCTAGCCTCTAATGGCTGTTTGCCACCTGGATAATTATAACTTTATAACAGTTTTAGGACGATTTCCCCAAAGGCTAAGAGACATAACTGAGGTAAATCACCTGTAATTTGAGGTGTCAGATCTTTCACCCTATCACAGGTTCAGTATATTTCTCCAGAAGGTAAGAGTGGGAGGGAAAGCTTTGCTCTGAAAAATTAAAGCAGCTAACTTGTTGTTATCCTGCTTTGCAGTGACTGGCAATTTTCTCTGTATTACCATCGCCTCTGAAAATGGTTATACACCTATAGACTGTACAATTGTATATAAAGTGTTTGTATGTGCCACTCTGGCCATGCTACTACATTGCTTACAGCTACATGACACGCAACCATTGTGGAAGATAGTTTAGTGCAGTAGCGTTGATCTTGAATTGATGAGATCTGGGTTCAAATTCCTGCTTAACTAGTTCATTGGGTGCTTTGGGCAAATTGCTCCCTCTACAGTCAGTTTGGTGCCGTGGTTAAGAGCGGCAGGACTTTAATCTGGAGAACCGGGTTTGATTCCCCACTCCTCCACATGAAGCCTGCTGGGTGACCTTGGAACAGTCACAGCTCTCTCAGAGCTCTCTCAGCCCCACCTACCTCACAGGGTGTCTGTTGTGGAGAGAGGAAGGGAAGGTGATTGTAAGCTGCTCTGAGACTATTTCCAGTAGTGAAGGACAGGGTATAAAACCAACTCTTCTTCTCCTGCTTATCCTAACATGCCAGGTTTTTGTGAGAAACAAATATACACCACCTTGTGTTCCTTGAAGGAAAGGAAAAATAAAAATATAATGGAGAAAGAAGTACATTGAAACACTAAGTATAGTCAACCCCGTACCCAGATTTTTTTTTTGTTAGGGGGCCCCCAAGGGGGCAGTTTAGTACTGTGGAGCTGATTACATCACAGGGCTGTTGTTGTTGTTAGGGAAATATAGAGGAGGAGAGACATGGTTAGGTAAGAGTTGACAGGTAAAAATGGGGGGGGGGGAGCAGCACCTGGGGCAGTTCAGAAATTATTATTTGTATCTGGAAGCTGTATTCTCTCTGAAGCACTGTGCATTGCTCCAGAATCAAAGCCTACTCCCCCCCCCCCGAAAATCCAGGATGTCTGGCCAGTGTTGCTGAAGGAGCTGAGATGTGCTTCCCCTCCCCTGGCAAGCCAGGCGAGTGCTTCACAGAGAGCGGGAAGGGTGGAAGGCACAGCTGTTTGGGGAGGGTGCTGGGCACTTATTTTTAAAACTTCTCTTGAAGTTTTAGCTTCTTGGGAGAGTTCTAGAGCCCACGTATTGTTCTTTTTGGTGGTCCATGGTATCCATAAAGCTGTCCTCCAACACCACATGCCATGTGAATCAACTTTCTTCCTGTCAGCTTTCTTCACTGTCTGACTTTCACACCTATATACAGTACTGGGGAATACTATAGTATGAATTGTCTTGATCAATCTTGGGTCACCAGCGATACATCTTTACACTTAAGGATCTTTTCGAGCTCCTTCATGGTTTCCCTTCCCAGTCTCAATCTCCTTCTGCTTTTTTGGTTGCATTCTCCCTTTTGATGGAGCCAAGAAATAGAAAATCTTTTAACAATTTCCATTTCTTCATCTCCAACCCTAAAGTTATGTTATTCTCCAGCAGTCATGCTTTTGTCTTCTTGATGTTCAGCTGTAATCCCATTTTGGCACTTTCTGCTTTAACCTTCACCAGTAGTAATTTCAGGTCTTCAATGCTTTCTGCCAGTAATGTGCTGTCACCTTCATATCTCAAATAGTTAATGTTCCTTCCAGCAGTTTTCATTCCATCTTAATCTAAATCTAATCCAGTTTTCCTTTTGATGTGTTCTGCATACATACTGAAGAGATAGGGAGACAAAATACATCCTTGTCTGAAACCCTTTGCCAATTGGAAACCATTCTGTTTCTCCATATTCTGTCCAAACAGTAGCCTCTTGTCCTGAGAATAGGTTGCACATCAGAACAATCGGATGTTGTGGCAAACCGATTTCTTTTAAAATCAAACATAACTTTTCATGATCTACACAGTCAAAAGGTTTGCTGTAATCTATGAAACATGACCTGATTTTCTTCTGAAATTCTCTCAAATGCTCCAGTAATCCATGTAAATTTGCAATATGATCTCTAGTCCCTCTTCCTTCTCCGAATCCAGCTTGAACATCTGGCATTTGTTGTTCCATGTATGGCCTTTGTTGTAAGATTTTGAGAATCACTTGATTCATATGAAAAATTAATGCAGTGGTCCAATAGTTGCTGCAGTCTTTGAAGTCCCCTTTTTTGGAATTGGAATGTAGACTGAGCATTTCCAGTCTGCGGGCCATTATTTTGTTTTCCATATTTGTTGGAACAAGCTTGTTAAAATTTTGATGGACTCTGTTTCTGGGGCTTGAAATAGCTCTATTGATATCTCATCTACTCATGGTGATTTGTTTCTTGCAAATGCTTTAAGTGCAGCTTTCACTTCATTTTCGCAATTAGTAGGTTTTTCTTCAAAAGATTCTTCTTGGAGGGCATCTGTCATCATTTTATCTCTTCTGTGTAGTTCTTAAGGTGTATTTTCCCCATCTTTAGATTGTCCTGTTCAGGACCATGCTTTAAATTTCCCTTTTGATTTTGTGGAACAGATCTCTTGTTCTCCCTTTTTTGTTGTTGTTCTGTTATATTTCTTTACACTGGTTGTTATGATAGTTCTCTTTGTATCTATATGCCAGTCGCTGAATCACTGCATTTAGACTTCTCATTCTATTTCTGTTGCCTTTTACTTCTCATCTCTCTTTAATCAGTCATCTATTGAGGCTTTTCATTTCTTTTGGTTACAGAAATAGTCTTTGAGCATTATGTAATGTGTGGATATATAGATATGTACAACTGGGGGCTTGCAAGACTCACAGGGGGAAATCCCCTACTCCCCCCCCAATCACTAAGACTCTGCAGCTGCCTCTGAGCCCAGGCACATCGGCTGTGGAGTCTGGGAACTGCTCCACTGTGTCTGGGTCCAGAGCAGCTCCCGGATTCTGTCACCACCATGGCCAGTCCCAGAGTGGCTCCCGACACTGCTGCTGCTGAGCCTGGAACAGCTCCCTGACTCCACTGCAGCCGGGCCCTGAATGGCTCCTGGATTCTGCTGTGGTAGCCATCAAGGCTTTGACAGGATCTTTCCCAAAACGTTTCCGCAAAGTAGCCTTCAGAAACATCAGAGAAAATGATGCATGAACACAACAAAGCTTGAGGAAGCCGGACTCTCTCCCCCTTCCCAACAGTATTGAATCTATGGCAAATAACCTCTGTGAAAAGGGCATTGGTGACAAACCATATAGTGATAAATCCCATCGACCCAAAAGACTATAAAAAACTATGATAATTCTGTACATCTGACCAATATATAATGTTAATAGTCATATTTCATCTTCTTTCTCTTATATAGAACACATACCCACTAATGCCTTATTAATTATATTTTACCATGTTTCAGTTATTCCTATAACATCTGTTTTCTTATCTAGCACCAATTCATTGATGTTCTACCATTTTCTCATACAGGCTTTTCTCATAATGAATATCACCTAATATCCTGGCTTACTTATATATAGGTTTTTTTAAATAAGTGTGTTCAAAGTGTGTGAATGCTGTTCTATCTCCAAGGTGTTTCGTGAGCATTGTGCACAGAATATCCAGCTCTTAAGCAAGTTGGTGGCCTGCATAATTATGCTTGTGTAGCCCCTAGCTAGGAATGGAGTGAGCCAGGAAGGGGTGGAGCTTCTAGATGCAGAATAGGGTTCCCAAGTCGGATCGGCGCTGGAGCGGGGGACTTCAGTGCTGCTCTGGGAGTGCATGCGTGTGTGCTTTGTGCGCGCACACCGCAACCCCATCACCTGAAAGTGATGCGACCACGCCGGGCACGCTGGGGGCGGGGGCACGACCATCCGGGGGAAAACCATAGAGTTTTCCCTCGGATGACCATGGCCCCGCCCCCAGCGTGCCTGGCGTGGTTGTGTCACTTCCGAGTGACGTGCATGTCGCGTGCTTTGGGGGTGGGGTTCCCCCGGGGCCCGATCTGCCGGGGGCGGGGAACGGACCTCTGGGCCGGGGGTTTCCCTGCCCCCGGGGGGACTTGGCAAGCCTAATGCAGAAGGGTGTGCAGACAGTGTGGAAAGCAAAGGAGGGAAGCAAGACTGCCCTGCTGGGGAGCTGGAACCTTAATCATAGGCTCTTAATACATTGTTTAAGGTAACTATGATTTGTGGATGGACACTGGTAAGGGAGAGAAACCTTTGTTCTAGATTGTAAATTTTAGAATTGTTGTTTCAGGACTGTGTTATCTAATAGGGAGTTCACTTGGGACCTTCATCTTAGACGCCAGTGTGCATACTGTTCAGCTGGAGACTTCTTGGCCCCACCAACAAGAGGAAAGAGAAGCTGTGAAGGAGGGAAAAGTTACTTGTTTGTACTTTAAAATATCACTGTTCTGTTGTATTATTAAGATCCATGTTTCTGTTACATGATGTCAAGTGAAAAGTAAAAATGCTTTATTCTCTTTAATTTATTGCAAGATTCATTCCAAGTTCTGCCCCACAGAACCCACAAGCTGAAGTTACACTTGGAGCTCAAATTCTAGTTTTAATCGAGTCAGTTTAGGCTCATAGTGATAAAAACTAATTATATTCTAAAGGACTTTAACGACTTGTGTGTAATGAGCTGATTATTATCAGCAAGCTCACATTGACCAGGGATTAGGGTTTCCACCTGGCTGGTTTAAACTGCTGTATGTATTTATTTTTTCTTCTCAAATGCTAGTTTAGATCACAGCCATAATGTTAAATATTATGGAATGAAAGCCTTACACATATTTTGATAAATTAAGACATGTAAACACTCCAGTATTTGCATTGACTGAGGTGGGGAGAGGGGTAAATAAGATTGGCTGGCTCCTAATGGCACAAATGGTAGCATTTATTGCTCACACACTGTGCCCAGCAAGTGGGATGGACCCATCCAGCCACCTTTGCTACTTTTCTGGCAACCTTTCATCTCGTATAAATAATATCATATCTGTGACACTTGTTGGCAGATCTTTTGTTCAGTTTACTTCTGTATGATTTTCCAATCCAATCCAATTACCTTTATTGTCATGTAACCCTTGCAGACTCATGTACCAAAAAAACCCCACCAGCAGCATAAAATAATACTTGCGAAAAAGCACATGTAAAAGGGATTACCATGTAAGTACACCAATCAATTAAATAAAGGGCGAATAGAAATGGCACCAAAAAGGAATTTAGCGGCAGTTGCCATTATCTCAAGGTTTGGATTATCAAGAAGAGTAAGGATCTTTAGGCCATCAGGATGTTCTTCTAATTGAGCCAAAGTAGCGTTTAGATATTTCAGACATAGCGCATGGTAGAAGGGGCACTGAAACAAGACATGGGCAATATAATCATTTGTGCATGGACAAAATCTGTCAGAAAAGGGCACACCCTGAAAACGGCCAGATAATAAGGCTGAAGGTAGTATATTGAATCTGGCCAAAGAGAGGGCTCTACGGAGTTTGGGGATGTGAAGTTGGTACAGGTAAGAGGCAACTTGGCCGACTTTAGGAGATATTCCAAAATACAGGGGTGGACAGGTTTTGTTAGCAGCGTTATATAGTGAATGAGCAAAGTAGATTGGCTCTTATAATTGAGAAAGCCTCAGATTCGGAAGTAAGGGGTAAGGAACCTAAGGTGATATCCAGAGATGTAATTTTGGATTCTTTATAGGTAATCCAGTTTGAATCATTAGATTCTAATAGAAGCTGATAGGTGTAACTAGAGGGGTCCGAATTGAAAAGAAGGCGAAGCCAATACTTAATTGTAATAAGCCACGCTTTAGTTATCAACATGTTCTGGCCACATTCCAGGCATAAAGCTGCGTAGGGGACACACACTGGCACCCCAAAGATTTTCCTCAGGAAATAGGACTGAGGCTGTTCTATGGAGTTTTCAGCTGTATTGATCTAAATAGCCATAAAGTAAAGGTAAAGGTTCCCTTGCTCGAAAGCCAGTCGAATCCGACTCTAGGGTTGCGGTGCTCATCTCTGTTTCAAAGCCGAAGAGCCAGCGCTGTCCGAAGACATTTCCGTGGTCATGTGGCCGGCATGACTAAACACCAAGGCGCACGGTACGCTGTTACCTTCCCACTGAAGTGGTACCTATTTATCTACTTGCAGTTTCTTGCTTTCGAACTGCTAGGTTGGCAGGAGCTGGAACTAGAGACAGGAGCTCACTCCGTCATGCGGCGCACTTGGGTCTCGAACTGCTGAACTACCGACCTTTCACAGCCTGCAGTTCAGCATCTTAACCACTTGAGCCACCGCAGCTCCTAAATAGACATAACTGGGCCCCTATTTTGGCATTAAAGGCTTTTAAAGCAGCAAGTATATACTGGTTACCTCTTCCTGAGAAATAAAATTTGGAAATTGCTGCCACATTTACTTTGGCTGTATTAATTGCCATTTTTTGATGATACTGTATGATTTATGATAGGGACTCATGGACAATATGCCTTTGTAATAAGCACTACATCCCCCCCCCCAATGGATAATTGAAAACTCCAGTATTCCAGAGGGTGAGCCCTTCACAAGCATTAAAATGCAAGCATCAATGTATCAAGAAGGGCGAGGGCCTTCTCAGTAGTGTGGAACCAGCTGCCTGAAGAGGTGCATGCCTTGTGGGACTTTCCTAGGTTCCTCAGGGCATGCAAGGCTGCTCTTTTTTCAGGAAGCCTTTGGGTGACTGTGATCCACCAGGCAGCTGGTATGCTTCAGCTGTGTCTTCACCATCCATGCATCCTACCCTGCTTGTTAGTGGATAGATTTTAATGGGGATAGACTTTTAATTGTTTTATATTTAAAAAATTTATTTATTGTATCTTTTGTATTGTTTTTATCAGGCGTATTTTATATGCTGATAGCTGCCCTGAGTCCCATTTTAGGGGGAAAGGGAGTGGGATATAAATTTGATTAATCCTCCTCCTCATCATCATCACCATCAATCACTTTGTTAAGGTCTGCTCTGTGAAGGTGTATTTGAAGGCTGACCAAACATGGCAGTATTGCCTCATCCACTCAATTATACTATCAAAGGGCTGAACAGAAATTAAGTGTTGGAAGGAAGAGAGATGCAAATAACTGTATTTTATTCTCTCTACCACAGGTTTTGTTGACTGCTTGTGTAGTGATTACCTAAAAGACAAGGGATGTAGTCTTTTCCCAGGGCAAAACTATGTATGACTTTTTAAATCCATTTTTTTTGCCAGGGAAAATAATCAATTTTTCTCACTCATGTCCTAACTCCTCCTTTAACCTTTTCTAACCTTGTCTAACTCATTTTCTAACTTCTCAATTTAAAAGTCAATTTGTTCATAGTGATGGCTTAGAGAAACCCCCTTTTAATTGCTTTATTAGTTTTTCTGGGAATAGGATCAGGTAGCACAGTTCATGTTTCTAAGCCTCTTTATTGATTGGCAATCAAAAGGCTTGCTTGAATTGTCCTGTTGACTGGTATTTCCAGCCTTTTCCCAACATGATTTAGACCACTGCTTTATTTCTTTGTGCAGTAATTTCATTTAGAGATTGCTGATCCCAGGCTTTTGTTTTGGTCTTTGGTCTTGGCGATTTATCTTATTGAGAAAAGTATTTTAACATGCATAGAGGATACTGAGGATTCTTTGATGATGCCGTAGCTATACAAGAGGTTTTCAGTATGGATTTGTTCAAAATGTGACTCAAATAACATCAATAATAATAAAACTGAGAGCTGCTGTGGCTTAATTAGGAGTGGGTTGGATTTGGCGGTGGGAGTCTAGTGCACAGAGAATATCTGTGTTAGCCAACGGACACTATTTCAATGCAGTTAAAATGGAGGACGGCGGAAGACAGGAAGGCCTGGCGTGATCTGGTCCATGGGGTCGCAAAGAGTCAGACTCGACTGTGCAACTGAACAACAACAACAACAAAATGGAGTAACAATGCATTGGATTGCAGTGTTAGGAACTTTGGGGAGCCAGCTCTGAAACCGTGTAGGACTTTGCAACTGAAAGGTCTAATTCCTTGTGTGTGCAGTCAGTTGTCTTAGAATGGAAACAGATGTAATACTAAAGTGAATTCAGGACAGGTTTGTAGGAAAAAAGTTATGTTGGGGGAGAGCTAGGGTTACCAAATACTCCTCATCCTAAAAACCAAGACTCATAGGATGGGATCTGATGATGTCATGTGTGGGGGTCTAGCAGTGCCATGGGATGGGGCCTGATGATGTCACACTGAATAGTTGTATGCTTCCATACACCTCAAAGCATGTACCACATGGTGTCACCAATATTATGGAATCCCCTCCCCAGCAAAATTCATCCATTCTCCTCTGTCATGGCTTTCTTCCAGGTGAAGACTTTACTGTTTTGTTTGGAATTTCCTCACTGAGTCTCCTTCCTGATAATGTGTTTAATTTTTTTACGTGTGTGTGTGTATTAGTTTTAATGCTCCTGACTCTTCTCTACATTATGTACCCTAGGATGGATGGAAAGGTGGCATACATATGTTTTAAATAAAATCAAATGGTGTCTGTATGTAATCACATTCATGTGGCTTTGAAGAGATGAGCTATTTATCAGGCTAAAAAAAAAAGGTATATGGAAATTATATATATAAAAAGTATATGGAAATTAACTATGTGCTAAATGTAAAATACAGTTGAGTCTTTAGTGCCTGTTATCATGTCCCATCTCCAATTTACATGTGCAGTAATCCCAAACAAGCATTCATAAAAGGTGCCATATATCTGCAATATAGCAGACTACCAGTAATCCAGGAAAAGCGATTTTCTTATGACTATACGAGAAAGTTGGAGGAGAAAGCAATTAAAATAATAAATTACATCTGCCTGCAAATCACTACCCACAGCCTAGAAATTATCCCTTAATACCAGGTACGTTGATAGATGTGTATGGTTATGGTGTAAGGGCACTATCCACATGTGCATGCAGTCTTGGGATTCACCTAATTGATTATTCTTGGTATATTTATTTATATCCTCCCAAAGAACTTGTGTTGGATCTAAGCAGATTTTCCAATGGAGAGAAAAAGGGAGAGGTCCCCTTTGACTATCCAAAAGGCTATGCTGGGGCTATGGGACCTGCAAGGGCAAAGGCATGTGCAGCCAGGGGCTGTTGTAAGGATGGGAAGTAAGTAAGACTGAGACTGTGGTCACATGACAAGCTTATTGCAATTTGTTCCCGCTATAGATTTGATCAGGAATATTTTTTTCAGATTGGGATGATCATACATCCCTCCCCGAACCACAAGCATTGCACAACAAGGCTCTGGGCACCATTTAGATAGCTACGCCGCTGCTTGGGCAGTGCAGCGTGAAGTTTTTTTAAAAATTGCTTTGCGCATATGCACACGGCTGAATCAATGCCCCCACTTGGACTTGCCGTACTCCATTTTTATAGCCCCCCCCAAACAGTGAGCGAAATGAACCAGCAACGTACTACCAAGCACTGGAGTCTATATGTACGCTTGAGCATTTAAACATTGAATTTATTCAGTGCAGGATTGCTCATGCGCACAAAGGCGGAAGCTGGGGGGGAGAGGACTTCATCGCACGAAGGACGGTCAGATGACCTAATCGCAATCATTGTGAGAGATGGCTGTCCAGATTGGTGAAATCGCGGATTTAAAGTGCAAATACTCAGAAAGTACTTGATTTTCCCAGTGTCGGAAAACTTGCTGGGGACCTGGGAGGATCGTGCGAGTGAGCCCAGTTCAGTGTGGGAGCGGGTTCGGACGGCTGATCAGCAATTTTAAATGCGAGAGGGAACAGCGGTGAAACCCAATCAAAATGACCATGTGACCAGGGTGTGAGTGAAAGTTGGCTGGATCCAAGCGCTTATTTTTCTGAAGTGAGAGATGGTTGGGCTCAAGACTGCCTGGATATTATGCCTTTCGCCCTCCTAAAGGAAGTCATTTTTTCCAGAATGAGAAGTTTTGGAGTTTAAACCCTGCATGAGCATTATGTCCTAATATGAGATTTGTTCGTGTGTTGTGGGCGAAAGATTGGCAGGAACTTGTCAATGGTTATTCCTTTTCGTAAGTTAAAGGCATTCTGCACACTCTCTGAAGCATGTATTCCTCTATACAGGAAAGTTACAGTAGGGTGGTTTGCAATTAATTATTAAAACCAGTTACAGGCTGAATTAAACTAGGCACTGATTTTTCTGCTCCCGTCTCACTACCAATGCCCCATCTACTCCTGAGGCAAATTTCCCAATGCAAACAGAGGAGGCAATCCTAAAGTTGAATGAATTTCATTATAGTTTTTCTGTGCAATGTTCTGCCAGCTTATCACTGTCAATATTAAAAAAGTGATAAACAAGCAAGAAGCAAAGGGTCAGGGAGAAAAGATAAAAGAACAGAATGGAAAATAATTTAGTCAGGAAGGGAGAGGGTTAACAAGCTAATAAAATTCTAGCAATCTTACCTCTTCCCCTTCTTTCTCAAGCAATCAAGAAAATACAGGCATGCACCTTTTCTCTAATGTCTCTGCAAAAGGGTAGAGACTTGCTTTTTTGAAAAATGAAAGCTTGAAATTCACAGGCGAGAGATGCCATGTTTTGGGGGTCATCCCCCCCAAATGCTCCCCCCACCAAATAGACATGGGCCTGGTCAAAGGATAATTGAGATGGATTCTACCAACTTTTCTACTGGCAATAAAGGAAGAAAGGACCCCATTGGTCCACCAAAAAATTTTCAGTTGGAGACTGTGGAACACACATGGACAAAAGCCACATTGGATGGGGACTGCAGAGGACAGGAAAAAGGTGAGATTGAGCAAGGAATCCAGAAGGTTCCAATCCATTGTCTTGAGAAAACTTCTATCCCTATGCCTATTTCTTTACTTGGAAAAATTATTTCACAGAGTTGTTATTCCAGTGGTTATACACGCAAGATATAAAGTGCTAGAGGCTGAATTATTATTGTTAGGAACATAGTGAGATTAAAATGAAATTTTTTATAATGCAGTATATTTTCATTTGTCATTAGTCATTTTCCAAATCCTCTTAAAGATGTGTTTCTCTTTTGATCAGTAAGTTCAGTTTAGATATAACGTATATATGTTTGGGAACAAGCTAATAAAGCAGTTAACTTCTTGAAGCAACCAAATTTCCCTGGGGATAGACAAAAGCATGAAGCAAGATGCATTGTAGCAGATAGGATAACCACTTTACAAGAGAGATAATAATAGGAGGTTGACAAGTGAATGAATGATTATATTAACATTCATACACAAAAATTATATAATGGAGCAAGATGTTTTAAAAGGCCGGCATCATGAAGCAGCACCAAAAGGGCAACACCCTAATGTAACAAGTAGCAACAAGCTCCAGTGGGTGTGCAAAGATTTAGTGAAGGGGTTGTAGTTCCCAAGTAGATAATGATTTAAAATAAGCAAACGTCTCAGCAAATGTATTGACAATTGAAAATGCTTCAGTGTTTTTTTTAAATTTACTTTCTTAGGAATGATGGTCATTCTGTACAAAATGTAGTAAAGGTCATGCTGTTCAAACCATGACTTATGTTGCAGTTGTTTAAGTGGATGAAATGAACCTACCGATATATCCAATTGTCAACATGGCTATATCTATGGATACAAATCCAGAGATTGGAGCTGTGAACAGACAAAACAGATCTTTCTACAAATCTGAGAAAAGCCCCAGGTTTCCATGAAAATCTGACATCTAAAGCAACAACAAAAAACAACACTGCGGGAGTTAACCCTCCCAATAATAGAAGCAGCTCCTGTACTTTTAAGAAATAGGTGCCCTTTGAGCTCTCAGCGGTCCTTGTGGAACTTGCTAGGTGACAACAACACTATCGTCAGTCTTCAAACCTTGATTTCTGTTAGTAAAATGTGTGTGTGGGAGAACCCTTTACAGTGGTATTTTGGGCCCTTCTCCCATCTTTCCTGCCTTGGAAAGAGAACTCATTTTGGCAAGACCCTGCAACACCCACCAGGTAACCCGCTCCCTTGCAGTTTACAAGATTGACTCAGATGTGGCGGTGGCTGCTGGATGACTCGATGCCACACAACTTGCCTGTGGCCCAGCAGCAGCCTCCACATTTCTTGCACAACTAGGCTGAGCCCTGCAGCAGCCACCACACAACTCATTTGAACAAACTGCAACCACACGACTTTTGTAACTTGGCCAGACTTTTCCCAGGGAGAGACTGCCAGGGGGAGGGAAATCCAGAGCCTGAGTCCCCCAGAGTCATGTAGTGCTTAGACTAGGATCTGGGAGACCCAGATTCGAATGCCCACTATGCCATGGAAGCTCACTGGGTGACCATGGGCCAGTCACTCTTTCTCATCCTAATCTATCTCACATGGTTATTGTGAGGATAAAAAGAGGAGAACGGTGTAAGCTGCTTTTAATCCCCATTAGGGAGAAAGGTGGGATAAAAATGAAGTAAATAAATAATAAAGCTGAAGTTAGGGAGGGCAAATAAAAGGAAGTTTAATTGGTGAGTGGGAAGGGGAGAAGGATGCAGGGAAAGGAGCAGGATATAGGCACTACCAGGTGAGAAATTGTATGGGGAAGGGACTACAGAGGAGAATGAAGTGACCCCTATGGAGAAATGAGTTCTGTAACAAGGGAAACAAATACTGTTCATAACAGTTTCAGAATATTATTATGTTATTTATATTTTACGTATATAGAGAGGTTTTGTACAGGGATGGCAGGAGGATTTTATAATGTTGCAATGTATTTCCAGTTGGCGAAGCAAGTGACTCTAGCTAATGGGAAGTTAAAAGGTCACTAAGAAGAGTTTTCAAGCTTTGAATAGGTTTTCAGTGAGGAGGGATTTTCTAGGGTGTTCGTAAAGTCTAGTATTAAAGAACTAATCAAGTATCATTAGCCCACTGGACAGAACCTTCCTTTCAGGCAGAGGGGAAAGGCAGCAGAAAAGTGGCTGGAAGGCAGAAGGTCTTCAAAAGTGAAGAAAGTTACCAGCTGAGGTCTTCCAGCAGCGGGATGAGTGGGAGGCTGAAGACAAGAAGGATTCACAGTCAAAGAGAAGGCAGGAGAATTGCCTCAACAAGACTAGAGGGAAGACTGCTGCAAAGCAGTCTGGGGCAGTCCTCTACCGGTATCAACAGGAAACTGCTATGTCTGTCTGTCTCCCGACCGAGGCCAGCTCAGGATCAAGACATCATTTATTCATTAATCATATGAAATACTGGCTGGGAAAGAGGAGTAGGGAAATGTGGCATTTTAATTTTACTAGGGAGGGTGACTGGTAGAGCCTCATCTTGGTAACTGCTTTTTACTGATGAGCAGAGTAGCATATACACTTGATTTGCAGTTTCCTATCCAAGGGAGCTGACAGACAGCTTGATGAGACTTACAAACCTTTGGGGTCTTATCAGGTTATCACAACTCCTGTAGGTCTGTGCATGTTCCCTGCTTATCTTATATGTGGTTAGGGATGCCATTCCCCAGTTGGAGGCAGGGGGGGGCCTCCCTGTTTTTTTGGCTTCTGCCTACCACTGGCCAGGTGATCAGCAGGGGGGAATCCCGCCCCCAAATGCGACGTGCTGAGGTAACGCAGAATGACTTTTTAAAAAAATCCCCGGAGGGATATTTTTATTTTTGCAATAAACTACAAAACTACAAAGAAAATATTAGGGAGGGAACTACATCTAGGGATAAAGAATAGATAATCACACTATACTAAAACCCCAAGAGGAGGAGATCTTATCCCTGTTAGTGTAAGTGTTAATACTATAAGTGTTAGTATCACAATATACTTGTAGAGTTCTTGTTTATCTCAGCTTCAATGTTTATGTGTTAATATGTTAGTTGTTATGAGATAACTTTCTGATCATCTTCTTGTTCTTCGCTTCAAATGGCTATTTTCTGAGTCCTTCTGCCTTTACTTCGGCTTTCTAGCCTTAAAGTCATATACAACTCTGGCAGCACCTGCTCCCATTTCTGCAGCAGAGTCCTCTTCCGTTCCAGAGGTGGCAGAGTCACTAGATTTTGTTTCCTCCTCCTTGGACTCTTCCTCCGTTCCCAACTGGCACCGCAAAAACTCTTTAGCTTTGAAAGTGGAGTATATCTTCTCTCTTTTATCATTGATCTTAAAGATGACACCCTCTGGAATCGCCCACCTATACGAAATTCCATTGGTTTGAAGGAAAGAAATTAAATCCTTATAATTTTTCCTCTTGTTTCGGATTTCAAATGGAATATCTTTTAAGGTTTTGATGATTATATTTCCCATTTTCAGTAGAGTTGCTGATGTTGCTTTTAAGATAGCATCTCTGGTCTGTCTTCTTGAGAATCTGACCACGATTTCTCCAGGCAGGCTATTTTTTTAAAATATAGTTGGAATATGCCCTATAGGCCATCTCCATTTCTTTTACCAGCTCATCCGCTGTTAAGCCTATTGCTGGAGTGATGATCTCGCTAAGCAACCTCCTCAGGTCCTCCTTCTCTGCTTCAGGAACTCCCTGGAACCTGAGAATCATGTTAGCTTTTTCCATCTGTAGTTGCAGCAAACGGCTTTTTTGGAAGTTTTGCTTTGTTTCAACTTCTCCCATTCTTTTCTTCAATTTCTTACTTGTGGCGTCTATCTCTTTAATTTTCTCAGTTGCCTGCTCCACTTTCTTCTCCGTTTCTTTCAGCTGGAGCTGCTGAGATGCAAAGTTCTTATTCATCACAGTCAGTTGCTGGTTAATACCATCGAGTTGCTCCATCACCGGCTTGAGCATATCCGCTAGCATTTAATGACGTCTGCTCCCTCTTCCGGTTTGGGGCTCTGGCTGCCCGGCGGTTTCATTTTCAGCTTTCTTTGCTGGGTCGCCATTTTCTCTGATTTGTTTAGTTTCTAACGCTTCTTCCCGGCTCGGGAAAAAAACCCCCACGATGACAGTAATCAAGTAAGTCTCTTAAAACACACTCGTTGTGTTTCCTCCCCTCTCCCCCTTCGAATCATTTATCAGTTCATTCACATAAGAGGCATCCCTCTTTGCGTCCGCTTTTACCAGGGGGGGGGGATCCACTTTTACAATAATCCGGTTTATTCTGAACTCACGTTCATTGTCGGTCAGTTTCTTTGACCTCGCTCACTTTAAACGCCATTCCACTTGATCTCCGGCGCTTGCCCCGGTCAAACCAGCTAGTGCGCGGAGGCCACACAGCGTCTGGACCGTCAGGGCAGAGGGGAGCCTCAATTCTCTGGCATTACGCCATCGAAGAGGCTACCCCTCAAAAGCCCTCTGGCCTGGAGCCTATCACAAAGGCTCCGTGGGGGGTGTCACTTGAGGTGTCACCCCTCCAAGGTGCTGGTGTGCGGATCGCTCTCCCACAGTTCGGGGAGAATGTCCACCATCACTGCTCCATAAACCGGAACTCAACACAGAAGTGACTTTATCACATCAGTGATGCTCTGGTTTGGGGGCAAAACTCTGTGGTTTGAGGGTGATTTTTGCCCCCAAACCAGAACATCACCGTGTCACTTTCTCATGATGTCAGGACGTTGTGGTGCTCTGCCCCGACTCTCGGAAGGTCCCTCTCCCTCCCCTGCTGGCATGATAATCAGACCTGGAGACCCTATGTGTAGTGCACTTGCAGGTAAATGTGGACATATAGTCATCAAGACACCATTTAGTAGTCAGCCTGCTATTTCATGCTCTGTAGTTGCTGAGGAATACTTTGAACTATTGATCACCTACTTTAGGACAATTATGCTATAAAAGTATATCTTCAAAAGCCATAAGGGTGTTCTGTAGATTAAGCTAAAGAAAGACAGGCTATTGAAAAGTAAATTAATACAGAATAGGGAAGGTGAGTGGAACCTTCCACAATATATAATGAGACCGGGTATTGTTTCTTAGTATGTGAATTGGGGTGATACAAGTATGCCCCCATTTTTGTTTGTGAAATGTGTTAGCCATGCTGTATTTCCTCAGGACTCTAGTCCAGTCCAGTTCTTTACCGCAACTGTACATTATCTCAGGCTGTGATGCATAAACTGATTAACCTGAGGTACTTGACTGTATTTTGGATTAGTCTTGATGACTATGTGTCCACCTGGCAACCCTACAGAGGTTTATAAAATTATTCATGGAGTGGAGCGAGCTGACAAAGATAAACTTTTCTGCCTCTCCCAAAATACTAGAACTCAAGGGCAACAATGAAGTTGATGGGCAGAAGATTCAGGATGGACAAAAGTAGATACTTCTTTACACAGAGACTGATTAAAATATGGAATTTCCTGCCAGCAGCACGTAGTGATGGTCATAGGCATAGACAGCTTTAAAATAGGATTAGACCTATTCTCCATTAATCTATCAGTGGCTACTAGCCATGGTGACTAAGGGAACTTCCACATTCAGAGGCAGTAAACCTCTGAATCCCAGGGCCAGGGGCAACATCAGCCTCTATGTCCTGTTGTTGGACCTCCAGAGAAACTGGTTTGGTCACTGTGTGAGACAGGATGCCAGACTGCTCCAGCAGATCTGCTCCACTGATCACATCCATCAGGGCTCTTCAAAAGTTCTTTAACAGCACCAGCAAGAATATAGCACTAAAAGAAAAGTGGGTTTTCTAATTGTTTGCAAAAGAATAAAGGCTCAGTGCCAGAAGTTGCTTGAAACCAGTTTAACCCAAAAAGCAGAGTGCCGCTGCGTGATGTCCTTTTTTTTTTTTTTTTGGAAAATATTTTTATTGGTTTTTTTAAACAAACAAATACCCACCACCTACAACACCACACCATTACCACTTATACATAATTGCTTCTAAACAGCAACATAAACATTTTCTTACTTATCCAAGATTACCAGCATCCAATATTTATATTAATTATAGTTATCTTTCTTGCTCCTTTTGGGGTAGACCTCTAACTTCCTATAAAGATGGGAGCCATTTTCTGTCCTGTTTATACCATTTAACTCAGTTCATTTGACACCAAAATATAAATGCCTCTAGAAAGAGAAAATAAATAAATAAATAAAGAATTTTCTGTATATTGTCTTCATATATCTTCCTAGCCACATTTCGTACTTTCAACTTTAAATCTCCCATTTAACGCCTATTCCAAGACATCTTTTTACTCTTTTACTCTAATCTACATAGTTGTTATAAATACCCATTATAATTAATATATTTTAATTCATTTCCTTTTGAACACAACCAAATAATAAATAATACTGATATTATCAAACATTTCATATCCTCATCTTAAACTTACATTTATTCATTTCTTTTTGCTCTAATCTACATAGTTGTTAAACACACCTGTTATAATTAATATTTTTAATTCATTTCCTTTTGAACACAACCAGATATTAAATAATACTTATATTATCAAACCTTTCATATCCTCTTCTTAAACTTATATTAATTCATTTTGCCAATCAAAACATAAACACTTGTTTATAGGATCATATAGTTTCCATCACAGTCCTATTTCCAATCATATTATTTAAGTTTCCTTATATCCTTACATCAGGTTATAAGTCTTTAGACAATAATTATGTTCCTTCTCTTAGCTTACAATAATTCATTTGTTAATCACCATATAGACACAATATAGACAATCATAGATGAATTGGTTTCCTTTAAATTTCTATCAATTTTTCTTGCCCTCACCTTAAAGTCCTTAATACCTACATCTAGGTCTTTATTTCTGAAATTTAATTTTCCCTCTCAGCACTTATCTATACTTCATTCCTAAGTTCTAAAACCTACTCTCTTTTATTACAGACCAAACATTTCTTAAACACCAATATACAATATCATTTAGCTTATATTGCCTTCTATATATCATTAATATCTCTAGCCACAGTAACCTGTCCACATGTTCTCTCCCTTTACACACATGATGATTTTTTCCCAGTCTCTCTTCTATATTTTCTAAAACCTCTTGTCTCCATCTCTTCCTGATCTTTTGCCTCTTACCCACAGTTCGTCTCCTTCTCCATTTTCTCTTCATTCTGCATCTTTTTCTTTCTCTTTTTAACTTTTCTCTCTTCCAAACATTTCCCTTATTTATTTCCTTACTTTGTTTCCGTTCCAAAGTATTTGTTAACTCCATATCCTCCGTTTTCAGTTCAACTTCTGTTGTATGTTCCTTGTTCTCCTGTTTCTGACTGTATACTTCCGCCGTCTCAGTATTCTCTGGAGGCTTAAAAGGTCCTTGAGAGGTTTCAGATGCCGCTCTAAATCCTTCTTTAATGCCCTCCTGAATTTTTTCTACCATTGCCTTGAAGAACTGTTCCATCATTTCTCTAGACAATTCAATCAATCCCTCTTCCCTTATTCCAGCCATCTTTTTATATTTTGTTAGACCAGTCTCAACAGTCGTATCCCCAGAGCTCCATATCTTTTCCCCGCAATACCAAAAGTAAAAGTTTATAGATACTTAGCCAAGTCTCTTTTCTGGCCGCTTTCCAATTCATGCCAAACCAGTTCGGGGATTCTTTTCTTTCCTCTTGAAGGTAGGTATGCTTTCTATTTATTTTTCTTCATTGCTGCTTTTTATAATCCAAGTTTACAAGGTAAGAAAGATAAAAAACGCGGCTGGTCGTTTCTCCGGAACATGGCGGCCATGTTCCCTGCTGCCCGCTTCAGCCTCGGGGCTGTTTTGGACACCTCCCCTGCCTTGCCAATTGCGGGAAAGGGCCAAAAAGACGCCCCCTGCTCCATCCCCCACCTCCGGGGGGATGGTCGAGCGCCCCCGAGCCTCGGGGGGCTCAAATAAAGCGGGAACAATTCGGGCGGGGACAAAGCCCGTCTCGCTCCCCCCGTCCGTCGAAACGCCGTACCGGAAGTCTCCCGCTGTGTGATGTCCTACTGTGATGACATCACTTCAGTGCAATGTCATCCTGTCCCTGTTTAGGGTGGGGCTTACCCACTGGCCAACTGGCTGGTGGCAGGCAGAACCCCCCAAGATTGGGGGAACCCCTGCCCCAACCGGGGGTCTGGCAACCCTAAACCTCTGTCATATTCCCCCTTAGTTGTTTCTTTTTCAACCTGAAAAGCCCCAGACTCTTCATCCTTTCCTTATAGGGGAAGTACTCCAACCCACTAATCATCTTGGTTGCTTTCTTCTGTACATTTTCCAGCTATGTGATGTCCTTTTTGAGATATGGTGACCAGAACTGTATAAAGTATTCCAAAAGAGGCCACACCACAGATCTGCACAGTGGCATTATAATACTGGCTGTTATATTTTCAGTCCCTTTCCTAATAGTCCCTAACATAGAGTTTGCCTTCTCAGCTTCAACACACTGGATTGACGCTTTAATTGAGCTATCTACTACAATCCCAAGATCTTTTTCCCTCTCAGTCTTAGCAAGGTCACACCCCTTTAGCCTATACTTGAAGTTGGGATTTTTTGTTCCAGTGTGTGTCACCATACACTTACCAACATTGAACTTAATTTGTCTAATTGTTGCCCACTCACCCAATTTGTGGAGATCCTCTTAAAGCTCTTCACAGTCATTCTTGGTTTTCACCATCCTGAATAATTCTGTGTCATCTGCAAACTTGGCCACTACACTTTTTTGTTGTTTGTTGTTCAGTCGCACAGTCAAGTCCGACTCTTTGTGACCCCATGGACCACATCATGCCAGGCCCTCCTGTCTTCTGTTGTGCTCTGGAGTTTGCTTAATGCTTAATTTCATGTTCATTGCCTAGATAACACTGTCTAACCATCTCATCTTTTGCCGTCCCCGTCTTCTTTGACCTTCAATCTTTCCCAGCATCAGGGTCTTCTCCAGGGAGTGCTCCCTTCTCATTTGGTGGCCAAAGTATTTGAGCTTCAGTTTCATTATCTGGCCTTCCAGGGAACAGTCAGGGTTGATTTCTTTTAGGATTAACTAATTTGATCTTCTTGCCGTCCAGGGGACTCTCAAGTCTTCTCCAGCACCATAGTTCAAAAGAATCTATTCTTCGGCACTCAGATTTCCTTATAGACCAATTCTTGCAGCCATACAGTACTACTGGGAATACCATTGCTTTGACCATACGGACTTTTGTTGGCAGGGTGATGTCTCTACTTCTTATTATGCTGTCAAGGTTTGCCATCACTTTCCTCCTAAGGAGCAGGCGCTCTCCTCTAGTTCCAAATCTTTTATGAACTTTTATGTACTGGCCCCATTACCGATCCTTGTGGGACCCCACTGCTTACTTCCCTCCATTGTGAGAACTGTCCTTTGATTCCTACTCTTTACTTTACTTCCTGTCATTTAACTGATATTTAAACCATAAGAGAACCCATTCTCTTATCCCATGACTGCTAAATTTACTTAGGAGTCTTTGGCATACCTTTTCATAAGCCTTTGGAAAGCATATAATGTCTACTGGGTCACTGTTATGTACCTGCTTGTTCACTTTCTCAAAGAACTGCAGAAGGTTGGTGAGGCAGGACTTCCCTTTGCAGAAGCCATGCTGATTTTCCATCAGTGTGCTTTGTTTCTC
Source organism: Gekko japonicus (assembly GCF_001447785.1). NCBI lineage: Eukaryota > Metazoa > Chordata > Lepidosauria > Squamata > Gekkonidae > Gekko > Gekko japonicus. The sequence goes on from NW_015170403.1 coordinate 21,516, forward strand.
TGTGTGCCTTATAATTACAGTTTCTGCTAATTTACCTGGGACAGATTTTAGGCTGATCAAGTGCCTGCAGTGCAATATCTTGTTTCCAGATAATCCAGTTTAATTTAATGTCTCGTAAAGATGATTTGCCCAACCATTTTCTCCGCTGGAGTGCTAGGTTCTTGAGGCTCGTTATAGTTATGGTAAGGTGGTCATTTGAAGGCTTCATCTTGTACACAGATTTCTGGCAAGTCTGAAATCAAATAGGCAAGTTTTCAAAATTATGTTGTGATTCAGTCTCCATTAGTTTGTCCCACACACTATGGTAATGGATTGGTAAAGAACTGAGGCTGAAGAAGGTTGGCACATGTGCTCTGTTAGCAGTAGGTATAATCCAGAGAAAGTGCACCATGAGGCTCTTACGAGGCATGGATGCCAGCATAATTTAAATGTGCCTGTCTTTCTGTAGAATTGCTCGTTATGTGGAAGTCCATCAGTGGAGTCTACTTGCCTGTAAATATGTCAGGGATTCTGGTGTAACACAGGATAACACCAGTTGTTTACTTCTGATATTGTATTGTAATATATAGTACAACAATTGTTGTCATATGTTGGCCGTTACACATCCATTATCTTAAAATTGGTGTAGACCATTAGAGGCATTTTGCTATCCTTAGTTAGCTTATTTTTGAGATACCCCGGGGTCTATATTATCAGACATTCAGGTCAGGACAGTTTTTCTCATTATAATTTCAGGCATGCAAAGCCGTATGCTGCCCAGTGAGGTGGGGCTCTTTTTTGCTCAAGTACTACAGTGCCTTGTGTTGCCATTGAAGCGCTGACATCACTTCCGATACTTGCTAGAAGTAACATCACTGCAATGCCAGTCTAGGCCTTCCCCTTGCCACATGTAAGTCCCCCCCCACCCCCTGGTGGTTGCTAGGAGGCACCTGGCAACCCTAACAAGTATGCAAGTGTATTTTTCTGGCTCAGGGTCTAACAGATTGTTATAAGTTGCTACTGCTACTGTGTGCCTCTTCCCCTTCTTTTTTGTAATGTCTCATTGAATACAACATGTGATAATGAGATCATTATCACCACTCGACTTTCATTATTAGCTGTCACTGGTGTCGGTGTGGCAGTACACAGTGCAGAAACTTGAGGTCATACATGCACTGTGTTCCACTATTTATTATGAAGAAGAGAAGGGGAAGCAGCTTCATATTTCCTGTGGAGGGGCAGCAGTTTCATATTTCTTCTAGTATCTCCTCAGACTATCAATATACACACCTGGAAGAGGAAACAGCTGATTGGCTTCCAGATGCTTTCATCAGGCCAATGTCTCATGTTATCATCCTTAAATCAGTTCATGAATTGATAGAAACAGTCCATGGTGATAACTTCATTTGACAAGAAGTGTACAAGATGTAATTTTATTTATATGTTAAAACCTCTGCTTCAGGACAAATGGATAATTATAAACTGCTGGTAAAACTTCTACTAAAGATTGTGGGCCCACTTTTGTTTTGATTGTCGTCAGACAAATCTGCAGCATTTTATTTGACACATCAAAGAGAAACTTATGTCCTCTTAAAGCAGGGTCCCCCAGTGTTGTGCCTGTGGGCGCCATGATGCCTGCCAGCGCCTGTTCCGGTGCCCGCCAAGTGTTTTAGGACGTTGGTGGGACTAGTTAGGGCTTTACGCAGCAAGGGTTCTGCTTGCCTACTGGAGATTTGACTGTGCAGATTTTAAAAAATGTTGCTTTGGCAGCAGCTGCCACCACAGCACAAGGATCTTCTCTGTGTTACTGAATTTAAGCTGTGGCAATCATTTTTTGACTGGCTCCACCTCCTGGAGCAACCATTTTGTTTTTGCCCCCATCATGCCACGTCAGAATTCCAAATGTGACCACTGTCTTAAATATAGAAGGTTTATTTTGGCTTAGCCTTTGTGTTAGTCTTTAAGGTGCCACACGATTGTGTATGTAAGTTTTAGTTACCACTCTGACATTTGTCATTTTCCTATAGCAGCTTCAGATTTTGATTATCTAGGTCTATCTCTACTATAACTTTCTATCAGTTTTATATTGTGGCTGCCCTCAAAGAATGCTAGGAGTTGTAGTCTGATGAGCATGAGAGCTTTTGTGTGTGTGTGTTTTTTTTTTCTTGTGCACAGAAATCAGTGATCAGTATAGTATGATCATCGGCAAAAGAAAGTATTATCTGTATAGTATGGGCATACTGTGACTGGAATCAATTTTATACTGTCTCTTCTTTATCCCACAAAGGTAATCATTATTGCAAAATTTGTCCCAGATTTTTATTGTTGTTGCATTAAGATGAGTAAGGTCAAGGAAGATAGTTATCTCCTTCACAGGATGTTTACAGGAATTCATTTATTAGTAATTATGAAGGGTTTGGTCATGTGATGATGAATTCAATGCAAGTATTATTTATTTATTTATTTATTTTTGGATTTATATCCTGCCCTCCCCAAAGGCTCAGGGCGGCTAACAGCGAGGCACAAGTGCCAAAGTTAAAACAGATAAAAACAGCATAAAACAGAATAAAACTATATAATGCAAACACCAAAGTGTCAGTGCTCCATTTGTCACAAGATGGGGTAGATCTTAATCCAACGGCAACGTTCCAATAGCCTGTCATCCCTTCTCCTTTCAAGGTCACCTCACACCCCGATGGAACCAAATAGTGGTGGTAGTGGTGCGATGATGCATAAATAGATGGTGGAATAGTGGTGGCGGCGGCTCCTACTCAAAAACCAGACGGAAGAGATCCGTCTTACAGGCCCTGCGGAACTGAGAAAGGTCCCGCAGGGCCTGGATCTCCTCCAGGAGCTCCTTCCACCAGGTAGGAGCCGACACCGAAAATGCCCTGGCTCTGGTAACAGCAAATTTAATATCCCTGGGGCCTGGAATTACCAGGAGATGTTGGCTCCCCGACCGTAGTGCCCTTGGGGGAACATATGGGGAAAGGTGGTCCCTTAGGTAAGCTGGACCCTGACCATACAGGGCTTTAAAGGTAAGACCAGCACTTTGAAGTGGATCCGGTACGCTATTGGCAGCCAGTGCAGCGCTTTCAGCACAGGCTGAATGTGATCCCTCCTAGAGAGACCCATCAACAGCCTGGCTGCAGCATTCTGCACTAGCTGCAGCTTTCGGATTTGCGACAAAGGCAGCCCCAAGTAGAGAGCATTACAGTAGTCTAGCCTCGAGGTGACCGTCGCATGGATCACTGTGGCCAGGTCATCGTGGTCAAGGAAGGGGACCAACTGCCGAGCCAGCCGAAGATGGTAAAAGGCCGACTTGGCAGTGGCTGCCACCTGGGCCTCCACTGTTAAAAGGGGAGTCCAGGAGCATACCCAAACTCCTAACCTCCAACGCTGGCACCAAAGGCACTCCATTGAAGGTCGGGAGAGGGAGCCCCAACCCACAATTTAATAATTATTAAATTATAATCAGATGCTTTTATTCTCTTACTGAGTCATACATACAGCACAAGCTAAAATTCAGATGAATGAAGCAAGGTAAACTTGAAAAACCAAATGTAATAGCGTAGCATGTATTAGTAAGTCAGGATGATTGAAAAATGAAGTTCACAGATATCTCACAGCGAATTAATTGTCATATCTCCCCCATGGTTCTTTATTAATGTTATTACCTTTTTGCTTTCTAAAGGGCTCTAATGTGGGGTAAGGTGGAAGGAAATCTAACAAGATGAACAGTAAACTTTACCTGTCTCTCCCTACTTAGAGCACCTTCTAGATAGAGCAGGCTCTGAAGGTAATTGACTCAGCCGTGTTGACTGCTGTCTGGGTGGGTTGAGTGCTCTGTAACAGGTAGTGTGGTAGAGCTTCTTGAAGCAAGGAGTACTGAGTGAGGTCTGAGGCTCCTAAGAAAAAGGGTTTACAAAGATAATTTTAAGATGCTTTTCCTCGGCAGGTTCCTTGTGTAGTGATTTCCCCCTCTTTCTGTCTAGCTTATACATTTTTCTGTCAGTGGGATGCAGTCCCATGTCTTCTTGCAGACAGGATGATTTTGTTGGCAATCTGAGATTATAATTACTTGTTTGAAGCCTACAGTGAGGGATGACTCTTGGCCAGTGATAACATGACAATGATTGCACATAATTGCTGAAAACAACTTTGAGCTTTATTAATGAGATGCTCTAAACAACATCTTGTAAATTGTTGTCTAATTTAACAGCCAATTCAGAAAAGTTAAGTGTCCCATAATTTACATTCATTTTTCTTTGTTTATACTACAGTAGCAATTACTGTCCATAACTGCCAGTGTTTCAGATACAACGTTACTTTTTCCCAGTGAATGTTTTTTTTAACAATACAATTGAGCAGAAGTGTATGTAATTAGCATGTTATTGATTAGTTCTGTCCAGGTATGAGAGGATTACTTAAAGGTGGTTTTCCTTATTTTTTGTATGGCCAAAAAGGGGAAATAATACATTTGACAGCATTTACAATGGCATGTTAGAGAAAACAATTTAAATCTGCTGGTGAAATTTACTAGTTCTGGCCTTGTAAAAAGCTTGTATGGGAAACTGCCCAGGAACTACATCTGAGTCACTAGGCGCTCCTTGTAGGACTTGGGCCTTAGGGTATTTGAGAGGTAAACAAACAACCCTTTTTGCTTTAATATACTCACATTTTCACAGAGGACTTATTGACTATCCATAAAATTGTTTTAAAATATGGTTGTACCATTTAAAAATTGGTTGGATTACTGTTTTCTTAGTACATAATTGAGAACTGTTGGGTATCCTTCTGGTTGTGGAGAAATTCAAATAGTGGTTATCTACAGCAATATTTCATTCTAAATTTCAGTTCTGATTTCAGTGGGCTTAGACTGGGGTAACTCTATAGGACTGCACTGATAATCTCTTAAATTTTTAATCAGTTTCCAAAAATTCTTTTTCTGCCTCTGTTTTCTGTATTTATCAAGAAGTCATAAGAAGATGTAGAAAAGTTAGTCTAGCAGGTAAGTATTTAACAAAAAGTCATAAGAAGACGTAGAAGAGTTGATGAAATTCCCTAGAGTACACTTCCGTTTCGTAATTACTTCTTCCAAACATCATCAGGTAAACAATAATTGTGTCTTCTGTTAATTCTGTAGATTGCAATCATTCACCTTTATGAATTAAGATTGCAATAATTCACCTTTAAGTAATTATGAAACGGAAGTGTACTCCGGGGAATTTCGTCAACTGTTCTACGTCTTCTTATGACTTTTTGTTAAATACTTACCTGCTAGACTAACTTTTCTACATCTTCTTATGATTTCTCGATAAATACTTACTTGCTATACTACAAATGGTGTTAATATATATGCTTTGTAGCGCTTGTTTTTGACAGCTCCTTTGTACTTTTGGCATTCGTTTACTTGTAGCTGTGACCTTCATTTTTGTATATATTCTGTATTTATCATGGCAGTAAATACAATTGGAGAGAATACTCTGTGTATGTCCCCTTGAATTCAGTTCAGCCTAGCTGGTAATATCTTATATAAAAATATTAACTTTTAGGTAGGATAATGTAATGCAGTTTAATTGTATATTGCAGCCAGGAGTATTTAAGAAGGGTATAGTACAGGGGTGGCCAAACATATTGTATGGCTCCTGGCAGGGCGGCTGGGGAAGCGAAGGGGAGCCATGCTTCCCCCCCTCTCTCCCCCCCTCCCTCCCTCCCATTTGCTTTCTTTGTTTCTCTCTTTCTCTTTCTTTCCACCTCTTTCCTTCCTTCTTTTCACCTCTTTCTCTTAGACAAATACCATTAGCAAACAAATAAATATCATTGGACAAATAAATATCATTGTTAATATCTGTTTTTACCCCTTTTGTTTTTATTTTCAGCAGTCTCATTTAATGTTAATAAAAATCAAATTTGCATATTTTAAAATAAAAACGTGTGTAATATTTGTTCATGTCTTGCAGCTCTCAAACATCTGATGTTTATTCTCTGTGATTCTTATGTTGAACAAGTTTGGCTACCCCTGGTATAGTAGAAAGGCAAATTTCAGGATTATTTGATTCTTCCATGCAGGGTGGAAAGTTTCTTTTCAACATTGTTTACAGCAATCTCTATTAAATTAATTAAATAAATATCATCTGTAACAGTTCCTTTCTCAGTTTTCTTTTAACATGAAATGTAAACATGTGTGCCGGATGTTGTTGTGGTTTTCTATGTATCTGCTTATGTGAGGAAGTTAAAAGCCTCGGTTTGATGAAATCAGTTTTTCTTCTGGTAAAAAAAGGGAAGAAGGGGTTATGCTGGGGATTATGGGACCTGGGTAAAAGCCATGTGGGTTAGGGGCTGTAGGAAGAAATGGAATTGAATAAAATAAAGTGAAAAAACTGGTTGGATCCAACCTTATATTCCTGTCATGGGCTACAGTACAGGGTTCAGCTGGACAGGAGGGCATAGTAATGCAGTGGCTGACGCTGGACCTAACACACATCCTTTCACAAGCAAATCAGTAAATGTTGTGAAATTGCAGGCATACAGTTGTGGCATCAGAGAGGTTAATATTGGCTTGCTCTGTCACATTCTTTTTCCATGCAATATAGTTGTAGGCTGAAGATGAACCACATCAAGGTAAATTTGAAGAATTCTTCTGCCTCCTACAAGCTGAGTATTTCTAATCTTGGACTGTGGCATATATTTCTGCGATGCCACCTGGTGTGATTAAATATGAAAGATAGTTTTCATTTCTTTTGCTTTCAGTTGCAAGTCTTACCTTTGTGCTGTCTTTCTCAACATGTATAAGAATTTGAAATTCAAGAACCCTTCTCCCAAAGGATTTTGTATAACAGTTGCATCTTTGAAGCTAGAGATAAAAGGCCTGGACATTTTTGGCCTGTGCCTGAATACGTGATTGCTAATGAATATCTTAGCTGTGTCCCATTTAAAAAGAGATTGGTGGACCTGGTGAAACAAATACATTTGTGTCAGTGGGACAGTAATTAGTTGTAATATTGAAAAAAAGAAAGGCAAGCAGTTTTAAGTTGTTTGTAGGATTTTATTAAACCATACATGTTTAAAGCTTCTTTTTACAATCCTTGATTTCTGCTGTACTAAACAAACATGATGATAGGCTGAAGAAATGTCAGGTATGTTGACCCTGCCTCTTTTTTACAGTAGCATAGTTTTGCTTCAGGTTGTAGTTTTGAGGAGACTGTAATTAAATCAAGGGTGTAATAAATGAGACCATCAGGTAGCAACCATGGAGCAAGAGAAAATAGCCTTTTTAGGTAGTTCGAAACCTAAAGGAGTGAGCTGAGACTACAGACTTGCACATACATTCTTTATGAAACAGTGCTGATGTAAAAATTATACTTGCAATGTAATCTTATGCCCTTCATTTGAGAATGTATTTTACACAACACACAGACACACACAATAAAATCCTGGTATTTTTTCAAGTGTTTGGTATTCCAGGGGGCAATAGCCACAATTCCTGCAAAATCAAAGCTTTGTTCATTTATTTACTTCTTTGATACCTTGCCTTTCTCCTTGCCTTCATTTTATCCTCACAGAAACTCTCTGAGATATGTTAGGCTAAGGGTGTGTGATTCTCTCAAGGTCACCCAGGAAGTTTCTGTAGCCAAGTGGGGATTAAAACCTGAGGCTCCCAGATCCTACCCTGACACTCTCACTGCTATACCCAGGGCTATTTTTTAGCAGAAACACACTGGAATGGTGTTCCTGCTGGCTTCTGAGCTGGCCACGCCCACGGCAAGCCCTGCCCCCAGCTCCCAATAGCCCTCAGTTGGGCTTGGAGGAGCGGGAAGCAGCATGTGCTGCCTCCTCTTTCAGCCACCACTGCCACCAGCAAGAAGGCAGGTAAGTTGGTAGAGATATGTTAGGCTAAGGGTGTGTGATTGTCTCAAGGTCGCATGTGCCGCGAACCCCTAGTGGTGGTCCACGTACATAACAGTATTCTTGCGTGCAATCCTGGCTTCATCAGAGCTGACTGCAAGAACAGATAGACTTTCTCTGTGTGTATGTGTGCCTGCGAGTCAGGGATTGGGGGCAGCACTGTCAACACTGTGTGTGTGAGTGTGTGAATAATTTGTAGTTTGTGCATTTGAATTGGACTGGGAAATTTTGTGCCCTCTGCCTCAAGTTGATTTCTGCTTTTACAACTGATCTCCAGACTACAAAGATCAAAAGATTGGTTCCCCTGGAGAAAATGGCTAATTTGGAGGGTGGACTCTATGGAATTATACCACACTGAGGTCCCTCCCCTCTCCAAACTGCACTCTTCCCAAGCTCCACCCCCCAAAAAACTCCAGGTATTTCCTAACCCTTAATCTTTAGCCTAGTTTGACTGTGAGAGCTGGCAACTGTATCTGAGATAATAAACGCTGTAGACTGTTTTGACAACAAACAAGGTAAACAGAATAAGAAGCAAAAGGTGGGTGTGGCTGGATGACCACACTTCTGGCAACATGGGTGTGTGGCCTAATACGCTGATGGGTTTCTGCAGGGCTTTTTCTACAAAAAGAGCCCTGGCTGTACCACACTGGCTTTGTATTTGTTTTGTAGTATTTGTGACATTTTCTTAAAATGCGTTTGTTTCCCATATCACTAATTTTCAGACAATCTTCTTTTCCCAGATCTGTTGTCATAATATACATTTAACAAATGTGGGTTTTCAGACTTCCTTATTTGCCACTGCAAGCAAAGCAAATTAAATGTAGAGAGCTTCATCTTCCTATTCATCCCGGGCTCTATTTTACTATCATATATATATAGCACAATCTGTCCAAGGTGTAGAGGCCACAAGAGAAAGGTTGCAGGCCTAACCTGTCTGGGAAATTATAGATGTTTATATACAAATGCTAGAAGCGTCCAAAGTTAAATGGGGGAGCTGAAATGCTTAGTTTCAGAGGAGCACATAAACATTGTGGGCATTTCAGAAACTTGGTGGAATGAGGATAATCAGTAGGATACAGTAATTCCTGGATATAGATTATGTCAGAAGATAGGGCGGGAAGGGTTGGAGGTGGAGTGGCTCTGTATGTCAGAGATGATATGCAGTCCAATAAAATTGAAAATGTAAGAGAAATAGATTCACTTACAGAACCGCTTTGGGTGGAAATAGTGGGCCCAAAAGGAAGCTTAACTCTGGGAGTTTGTTATTGCTCACCAGATCAAAGGTTAGATGATGATTTAAAAACAGCAAAAAAATTAAGGAAAACAGCTAGACATAATAACTGTATCATAATAGGTAATTTGAACTACCCATACATTGATTGACTCAATATGTGTTCAAGTTAGGAAAAAGAGTTTGTGTTTCTAGATACTCTCAATGACTGTGCCATGGAGCAGATGGTTGCAGAACCCATCAGGGGGAAGTTGATCCTGGACTTGGTCCTAACTAATGCTGAATACCTGGTGAGAGATGTAAACATGATAGCAGCAGTTGGGAACAGTGACCATAATGCTATTGAGTTTAGCATTTATGTAAATAGGGAGTTGCCCCAAAAGAGCAGCACAGCCACATTTAACTTTAGAATGGGTAACATCTCTCAAATGAAGGGGGATTGTGAAGAAGAAATTGAAAAGAAAGGTAAGGAGGGTCAAATCCCTTTGGGAAGCTTGGAGACTATTTTAAAAACTACAATCCTGAAAGCTCAGATAAAATGTATACTGCAGGTTTGGAAAGGTACAGATAGGTATGTAAAAAGGCCTGTATGGTTAACGAACAAAGTAATGGAAGCAGTAAAAGGTAAGAAGGATTCCTTTAAGCGGTGGAAGGCTAGTCTGAGTGAGGTAAATCAAAGGGAGCACTGGCTTTGGCAAATAAAATGCAAGTTGGTGATCAGACAGGCAAAACGGACTATGAAAAATATATTGCAAAAAACATAAAGATGAACAATAAACATTTCTTCAAGTATATTAGTAGCAGAAAACCAACCAGGGAGGCAATGGGGTCCTTGGCTGGTCAAGAGGCAAAAGAATTACAAAAGGATGACAGGGAAATGGCTGAGAAGCTGAATGCATTTTTTGCCTCTGTCTTCACTGTGGAAGATGGGAGGTGCTTGCCCACTCCAGAACAGCTGATTTTGAGAAGGGTGTTAAAAGACCTGAGTTGGGTTGAAGTGACAAGAGAGGAGGTCCTGCAACTGATGGAAAAAGTAGAAACTGACAAATCACCAGGCCCAGATAGCGTACATTTAAGAGTTCTGAAAGAACTTTAATGTGAACTTGTAGATCTCCTGATGACAGTGTGCAATCTATCACTAAAATCTCCCTCCATTCCTGAGGACTGGAAGGCAGCTCATGTAACCTCCATCTTTAAAAAAGGTTCCAGAGGAGATCTGGGAAATTACAGGCTGATCAGTCTAACGTAAATAATAGGTAAGTTGGTGCAGGGGTCGTTTCGTAGAAAAAGAGCTAGGGGAACTCATTAGCATAACTCATTAGCATATGCCACACCCCCTGACATCAGGGGCCCAGCGGTGGACCTGCAAGGCCAGTGGGAGTGCGAGGAAGCCCCGCCAAGGCCCTCCCTGGCCCCAGGCAGGCAGGGGTGGGGAGAGGCGGGGAGGAAGCAACTTACCCTCCCTCTTCTCCTGCCTCCTCCTGGCTGAATGAGGGCTGGAAGCGGGGCGGCCAGAAGCAGGGGGCGGGGCTTCATCATGTGCCCCGCCCCCTGCACCTCACCCGGGGGAACTGTGTTCCCCCGCGTCCCCCCCCGAAATGACCTCTGAGTTGGTGGAATCCATTATTAAAGATTGAAATAGTAGTCACATTGAAGAACAAAAGCTATTGAGGAAGAATCAGCATGGATTCTGTAAGGGTTGTCTCAGTAACCTCTTAGATTTCTTTGAGGGGGCTAACAAACGTGGACAAGGGTGACCCAGTAGATGTTGTTTACCTAGACTTCCAGAAAGCTTTCAATTAAGTTCCTATTCAAAGGCTCCTAAGTAAACGCAGCAGTCATGGAATAAGAGGACAAGTCCTCTTGTGAATTAAAAACTGGTTAATTATTCAGCAGGGAAAGTTTGCAAAGAGTAACCAGGGTCCAGTCCAAAAGTCGAGTTCCAGAGAACAGGTATGCCAAGTCCAGTCTAAGGTCAAGGGTTCCAGGCAGCAAGTCCAGTCCAAGGTCAGGGGTTCCAGAAAAGCCAATAGTCCAGTCCAAGAGTCAAAGTTTCAGTGGTCCAGTAATACCAAGGTCACTGGTTCAGTAGCAATGGTTACATTGCATTCACAAAACTGCTGCTTCTCCCAGCTGATTTTATAGCCAAGTCTCAATGAGCTACAATCCTAGCCAATTCCTTGGCAGTCATTCTGAAACTACTAATCCATTTTGTCAGTTGACAGCTGATGACAGGCCATGAGTCTCACACTCCTACTTTTCTGCAACTACACTGTGCACCTCTGACAGCATCAGCACTGCAGGGATGTGGGTGAGCGAGATAGGCTGGGAGTGGCTTCTGAAGACTTGTTTACTGCTTCAGAACTACAAGGTGGTGGCTCAGTTTCAGATTTATCAGCTGGTAACCTGATCTCTTCTTGCTCTCCTCCTGGCTCAGAGTCAGCTGCAGCCGGTTGTTTGATTACTAGCTGAGGGCTGTCTGCAGGCAGCTCTTCATCTGAGGAATCTGTGCTGTCACTGAGCACAGACTGACTTACAACACCTGGAGTACATTTTAAACTTCCGTATCAGTCACGTATCAGAAGATAGCTGGGTTGGTCTACAGTAGAACAGCAAGATTTGAGGCCAGTAGCATCTTAGGGAACAACAAGATTAGTGGCTAAGTTTGTGGATGATACTAAGTTGATCAGGGTGGTGAGAACCAGGGAGGACTGTGAGGCAATCCAGAGGGATCTGTTGAGGTCGGATGAGTGGGTATCAACATGGCAAATGAAGGTCAATGTGGGCAATTGCAAAGTAACATTCACTGGAGGAGAAGAAAAGATAGGATTTATACCCCACCTTTCACTTGGACTCTCAGAGTGGCTTACAAACTCCTTTCCCTTCCTCTCCTCACAACAGACACCCTGTGAGGTATGTGGGGCTGAGAGAACTCTGACACAAACTGCTCTGACAGAAGTATGCCTTGCCCAAGGTCATCCAGCAGCTGCAAGTGGAGGAGTGAGGAATCAAACCCAGTTCTCCCAAATTAGTCTGCACACTTAACCACTATACCAAACTGGCTCTCCAAACTGGAGCCAAACTGGCTGTAACTTACCAGGAGAGAGCTCTTGGATTTTTGGAAGCTATCTCACTGAAGATGTCGAATCAGTGTGTGACTGCAATAAAAAAGGCAAATGCTATGCTGGGGATTATTAGGAAGGGGATCGAAAACCTAAATCAGCCAGTATCCTAATGCCCTGTATAAATCTATGATGCGGACTCATTTAGAACACTGGGTAGAGTTCTGGTCACTACACCTCAAAAAGGTATTATAACATTGGGAATGCTGCAGAAAAGTGCAACTCAAATAATTAAGCAGATGGAACACCTTCCCTATGAAGAAAGGTTAAAGAGGTTAGGGCTCTTTAGTTTGGAGAAATGGCAAGTGAGGGGTGACATGATAGAGGTTTACACAATTTTACATGGGATAGAGAAGGTAGAGAAAGAAGTGCTTTTTTTCCTTTCTCACAATACAAGAACTCATGGGCACTCAATGAAATTAATGAGCAGTAAGCTTTAGAACAGATAAAAGGAAATACTTCTTCACCTAAAGAGTAATTAACACGTGGAATTCACTACCACAAGAAGTGGTGTCAGCTACAAACATAGACAACTTCAAGCGCTGTTGGACTGGATGGGCCACTGGCCTGATCCAACATGGCTTCTCTTTTGTTCTTAACCCATATAGGTAGGAAGAAGATGTTAATGATTTCTTGGAGCAGAGTGGGAATAACCACAGAAACAGCGATGAAGCTTGATGCTGTGTCCTCCCCGCAGTTCTTTCTGAAAATTATTGGCAGTAAGTGAATTACACTGCCTGGTATCATTGCTGTAGGTCTGGAGATGGAGAGCTCCATTCATGGCTTGAAGAACATAGCACTGTTTCAGGCTCTGGACTCTCCCATGTGGAACCGGTCCAGAGCAGTTGGGCATTAGAGGAACTATAGTTCCCTTTATGCCCATCACATTTGCTGAAAAAGGAGATTTGTATGGTTGCCAGTCTCCAGGTAGAGCCTGGAGTTCTCCCAGAATTGCAGCTGGTCTCCGGACTACAGAGATTAGTTCCCCTGGAGGAAACGGCAGCTTCAGAGGGTGGACTCAGTGGTGTCACATGCTTGTTAACCTCATTGCCCTTCTGAGGCTCTGACTTCAAATGTCCAGGAATTTCCCAGTCTAGAGTTAGCAACTTTTATTGTGGGCACCGATGGATCTGTCCCAGATTGAATCTAGTATTGAGTACAATTAGACTTTTTCCTGTTTCAGTTGAAATTTATCCAGATTATTTATCAAGAAACTTTATATATATTTTTTTAAATCCGGACACACGATGAGGATTTGAGTTGGTTGTTTTGTCTATGTATGTGAAGAGTATGGATTCGTTATTGTTATTACTGTTAATGCTGGTTTGTTACATAGATAATTCTTCTGTTAATATAGGTAGTATTGAGGGGTAAGATATAAGTTTAACCACAAATAAATATGGTATTAGCATCTTTCTCCTTAAAAACAGTTTTCTATACTGTAGTATCTTATCAATTGAATATATAGTTGCCAACCTCCGGGATCTCCTGGAATTACAGGTGATCTCCAGATAACAGGTATTATTATTATTATTTATAAAATTTATAGACCGCCCTTCCCTGAAGGGCTCAGGATGGTGAACAACAAGTTAAAATACACAACAATAAATTAGTTACAAATTGCTGACTATAAATTACCATAAAACCAAACATTAATCAGTGGCTTAAAATGCAGTTTGCTCCCTCCCCTGGGCGGATCAGGGGCCAGTTGTGGAGGAGGAGGCCACAGTGAGAGCCACAATGCAGGGCCGTTCCTGTCCTCAGCTATAGGTATCTGTTCCCCTGGGAAAAATGGCTGCTTTGGATGGGCCCCTCCCCTCCCCAATTCCTGCCTTCCACAGGCTCTACTCCAAACCAAGGAAATGGCACTGGGGGAAAGGGTTAATCCTCCCTGTCCTGTCCTGCCTTTGCCTTCTAAAATAGGACATGGGGTAGTATCAGGAGCAGGGGTGTGCAATTTTTTTCCCAGTTTGGGTCTATTTGATCCAAAAAAAAACTTTGGGATTTCTGAAAAATCCCGAATCCCAATACCAGCATGGTATTCAGATCTGGGATTTTTTTGGAGATCCTGAATTTTTGGGAGTCCAATAGACCTGGGAATCAAAATACCAGTTTTTTAAAAAGCCAACCCAATCCTGGGGCTGGGCTTGGCTTCTCCTGCAGTCTGGTTTAAACTGAGCTGTAGGAGAAGCCAGAGCAATCTTCTCCCGCCTCTCCGCTGTTTGGATCTACCCAGTAATCCCCAAATATATCTGGGATTGTTTTTTAGGTAGATTTTCAGCTCAGGTAGATCTGAATACAAACCCCTAATCAGGAGTACTGTGCATAGCAGTGATGACAGTTGTCATAGAAAAACAACGATTATATTTAACAGCATTTGTGAATGCGTATTCCTGACCTGATGTAAGGCACTGTATGTTGTGCTAAAAATTACATTGACAAAAGAGTACTGAACACAACTAAAGACAGAAACATTTCCAACATCCATCCAGAAAGATTAATTCGTACTACATTTGACATGTGCCACTACCTCACACTGCAGTACTTTAAACAATAGTCTACCTGCTTCTACCTGCAGATTGGGCAACTTGGCTATTAGATGTATAGATACCATTATACTCATGTTACAAATAGGGCCAGGCTATGAAAAAGGTTATTTGAAAAATATTACATACTAATCTTGTGGCCAAGGTAATATTTGATGGGGACCTTTCTAGCTGAAATGAATAATATGTAGATTAATTTCAAATTTTCTAATTAGTTGTCTAATTGCATAGAAGGCCAATGACTGATAAACTCAGAATTCATTAATTAGTTCGCAGCCCTGCATAACAAAAGTAGGCTTTGAGACTAAAACTGTCTACTCATAAACAAAGCAAACATGCACCTCTGTTGCTTATTGGGCTCAACTACAGATGTATAGCATGACCTCGGGCAAATTACTTAATACAGCCTTTGCTTAGCTTACTGTCTGTAAAAAAGATCTATTGATCATACCTCATAGGGATATAGGGAAAGGGTGGGGTTAAAACACTAATGATTACCAGATGTTCATATGCTGGAGTGACGAGGACCATGCTGGTGCTTTGATCAAAAGAGAAGCCATTAAAAAGGTCACTTAAGAGAGACTTTATTATTAACTCAGGGAGGCAATTAGTCCTCATCTTAACCACAGCCTTGTGCTTTATTTGTCTCCACCCTTTCCTTCACAATGTATTCTTGTCTACACGGAACATATTAATCTGCAAATGAAGTGACACAGAGAGGGCTTTCACAACAACTCAGCCAGGGTCCCTCTCATTTAAATTCGAAGAAAAGGCTTTGGTATGAATTTAACTTTGCAGCTGTTTTGTAAAAACAGTTTAATTTAAAGCACAATCTCACACACACAAATAATGAGACAAACTTAATCACTACTTTACAAAAGGACAGAAAGGCAACAGGGCTTCTAGTATCCATCTGAGAACAAGATGTGTATTAGGTTGGCTGGGAGGCATGCTGCTTGTTAAATACACAGTATTGTAACACAACATGCCTTTATTCTGTTAGAAGTACTTAGCAGGCACGTATCAGAAGAAACAGTGGAGGAGCTCCCCTGCTGAGCTGACTGATTACTGTTCAAACCTAAGCAGCAAACCATCTGAATAAAGCACTACATAAATGTGTGCCTAACCCCACCCACCTCTTTTCTGTGTACCGAATGGCTGGAAGTGACCCAAGGCATATCTAATGAGGCAGTGATTCCAGAATCAAGACTAAGCACCATCTTAAGCAGAGTCACACCCTTCTGCATCCATGGCAGTTGGTGGGCTTTGAAGGGTATAACTCTGCTTAGGGTGGCACTGCAAATACGTTTACATCCAGGATAAATTGTGCCATTTTGAAAGCTAAGCAAAGGTTTACAGAGGAACCAGGACAATGCTGACCACCACCTCACCAGACCCAGGCCTGTTTGAGGACAATCAGAAAGAAATGGGAAAGAGATGCCAGAAGTTGCCCAGAACGCCTTTTACCAACCGAGGCTTGATTACCAGCTGCACTATTCCTGGAGAAAGCTTACTTTGCCAACTACACATTCCTTAGCATCCTCTGGAGTACTATAATAAGCTTTGTGCAGGGCTGCTCTTCAGTATAGGTGCCCGCTGCTCCAAGTGGGCTCGCTGAGGTTTCTTTTCCCTCCACTCTTGGCTGCTCACCTGGAGCAAACCTAGGGGGTCATCCAAGTTTGCAGAAAAGCATGTTTAAGGTGAGTGTGCCCCCTATCTGCAGATTTAGCTGTCTGCAAATAGGGGAATCATTGGGAATTAGATATATTGATTATTGTGAGAGAGATGTTGTTTGAGATTGGGGGGCTGTCTGTGCACAAGAAAAGGTTTGCCCCTAGTACTTGTGAAAGGGAACTGTCATTACCCACTGTCGCTGATGATACGTTGAACTGTTTTGAGTTGAGAGCTGTATGTGATCACTAGTGCTGTTCAGTTATTGTCTCTTTGGGCCTGTCTTGCAACAGGTTTCCTCCGGGTACCATTCTGGCTTTGTTAATCTGTTTCTTGATTTCATCAGGTGGATACCTTAGTTCCAAAAAGGTTTGTTGTAGATCCCTCAGGTGAGAATCTCTATCTGTAGGATTGGGAGCAGATTTGGCTGTAGCGTAGAGCCTGGCTGTATACAATGGATTGTTTGATATGTTTACAATGGTAGTTGGAATCATGTAGATATGTTTGCCGGTCAGTAGATTTACAGTAGATGGTGTCTATCCATCCATCAAATATGTTTACAGTACTGTCTAGAAAATGTATTTCTTACATAGATTGGTTCATTGTCAGGTGAAAGTCGTTGAATTCCTGGTGGAATATGTCCAGGGCTTTTTACCATGTGTCCAGGCAATAAAAAGGTCACCAATGCATTGCAGGCATAAGAGAGGTAAGAGTGGTAGGAGTTTAGGAAGCATCGCTCCAAGTCAGCTATAAAGATGTTAGCGTACTGTGGGGCCATGGGGGTGCCCGTGGCTGTACCACTGATCTGAAAGAACAAGTTATCACCAGATTTGAAGTGGTTATGGATGAGAACAAAATGGCACATTAGAGGAACCAACAGAAACATTATACAAAGAGATGCAAAAGTCAAAACAAGGGCTAGCAGGGAAAATTTACAAGGAAATGATATCAAATGGTATACAGAGACTCCATATCTATGGTGGCTAAAATAGTATTCTCTGGAAGGCTGTTCAAAGATTGTATTTTCTTCAGGAAGTCTGTGGTGTTTCTGATATAAATAGGAGTGCTGATGGCATAGGGTGATTGTGCCTCTGCCTGAGACAATGGGGCATCCTAGGTTGCTAGGTTTGTGTTTGGGTAAAAGATAAAAGGTACTTGGTTGAGGTTCCAGTGGTGTGTCTGAAAGGATTTGTTCCTGAATGTGCAGAAGCAATTTCTTTATAATCTTGTTTAGTTCTTTTTTGTATTCCTGTGTGGGATCTGAGTCCAGTCGTTAGTAAAAAGCAGTATTTGAGAGTTGTCTTTGAGCCTCCTGGATGTAGTCTGATCTATTCATGATGACAATGGCTCCACCTTTCTCTGACTCTTGAATGATAATATCTGGATTGTTCCTGAGACTTTCTATGGCCTTCCTTTCAGCATGGTTGAGATTCTGTTGTGCATGATGGCAACTAACCCCTGTACCTATATGTAATACTTGAGGAAGTCTGTTTTAATGTATCTGAAGAAGTGTGCATCTACACAAGCAAAGTCACTCAATTCTTGCTTATATCCAGAATGAAACTTTGTTGGTCTTAAAGGTGTCACTGGACTCAAACTTTGTTCTGTTACTTCAGATGAACACAGCTACCCACCTAAATCTATCTGCAGTGTATTAAGTGCGACACTGTACAAATGTTGTTCAGTTGCACAGTCAAGTCTGACTCTTTGCGACCCCATGGACCACATCATGCCAGGCCCTCCCGTCTTCTGCTGTCCTCTGGAATTTGCTCAATTTCATGTTTGTTGCATCAATAACACTGTCTAACCATCTCATCCTTTGTCGTCCCCTTCTTCTTTCAACCATTCCCAGCATCAGGGTCTTCTCCAGTGAGTGCTTCCTTCATATTTGGTGGCCACAGTATTTGAGCTTCAGCTTCAGTATCTGGCCTTCCAGGGAATAGTCACGGTTGATTTCCTTTAGGATTGACTGATTTGATCTCCTTGCAGTCCAAGGGACTCTCAAGAGTCTTCTCCAGCACCATAATTTGAAAGCATCTTTTCTTCAGCACTCCGCCTTCCTTACAGTCCAACTCTCGCAACCATACATTACTACTGGGAATACCATCGCTTTGACCATACGGACTTTTGTTGGCAGGGTGATGTCTTTACTTTTTATTATGCTGTCTAGGTTTGCCATAGCTTTCCTCCCAAGGAGCAGGCGTTTTTTAATTTCAGGGCTGCAGTAACCATCTGCAGTGATCTTGGATCCCAGGAGCTTCACAGTTTCCATGACTTCCCCTTCTATTTGCCAGGGAGTGATGGGTCTGGATGCCATGATCTTAGTTTTTTTGATGTTGAGTTTCAAGCCAACTTTTGCACTCTCCTCTTTTACCCTCAGCTCTTTAGGTCCTCTTCACTTTCTGCCATTAGAGTGGTATCGTCTGCATATCTGAGGTTGTTGAAGTTTTTCCCAGCAATCTTAATTCCGGTTTGTGATTCATCCAGGCCAGCATTTCGCATGATGTACTCTGCATATAAATTAAATAAGTAGGGTGACAATATACATCCTTGCCGTACGCCTTTTCCTCTGCTAAACCAATCAGTTGTTCCATATCTGGTTCTAACTGTCACTTCTTGACCCTTATACACCCTTATACGGGTTTCTCAAGAGACATGTGAGGTGGTCTAGTACTCCCATCTCTTTAAGGACTTGCCACAGTTTGTTGTGATCCACACAATAAAATACTTGGCTCATGAAACCCCATTAAAACCACCCATTGGTTACTCCATAGTCAAGGTTATAACCATGATATCCTGTAACCTTGAGACTAGATTACTGCAATATGCTTTATGTGGGGCTGCCCTTATGACCAACTAGGAAAGTGCAATAAATTCAAAATACAGCAGCTAGCCTTTTGACCAAGACACATCATTTGTGACAATCCACCCCCCTTAGAAAGTTTACAGTGGCACTGATGTTTCCAGGCTTATTTTTAGGGTGTTGATTTTGACCTTTAAAGTCCTTCATGAACTAGGAATCACATCCCTGAAGGACTGTAGATCCCAGTATGAACTTGTGTGACCTATTTACTCATATCACTCCAGCATCTCTTGAAACTTTCCCTCCCATAGGGAGGTTTGTTCAGTGATGGCCCATTCCACTATTTTGGTGCTTGTCCTGGTCCCACTGGCAACTCATTACCAGGGAAGTGAGGACTGTTCCACCCCTCCCTGTATTCATGAGAACTTGCAAGGCAATTCTATTCTGAAGGGTAGGGTTGCCATCGTCCAGGTGGGGTCTGGAGATCTCACACAGAGAACACATGATGCTGCCTTATAATGCCTCAGACCACTGGTGCTTCAAGGTTAGTATTGTCTACTCAGACTAGTTGCAGCTTTCCAGGTTCTCGGGCAGAGGTCTTTCACATCAGCTATTGCTTGATCTTTCTAATTGGAGATGCCAGAGATTGGACCTGGGACCTTTTACATACAAAGCAGAGGCTCTTCCACTGAGCCACAGCCACTCCCAGAATTACAAATAATCTTCAGTCTACAGATAGCAGTTCCCCCAGAGAAAGTGGCTGCTTTAGAGGGTGGGCTCTGTGGCATTGTACCATGCTGAGGTCTCCACTCCCCAAATCCCACCCTCCTCAAGGCTCCACCCCCAAAATCTCCAGGAATTTCCCAACCCAGAGTTGGCAGCCCTGCTGTAGGGCTTTTTCCTGATCTGGTGCAGCTATTTTCACAAACTAAGCATAGAGTTTTAAACTGTTTCTTGTCATTGTTGCTCCGTATAAAGTGTGTTTCCCTCCTCATTTATGCTTTGTGCATATAGTAAACTGTCTTGGGTGCACACCATAGGGAGATATGGGCTAAAATATTTTAAATAAATTGAATAATTCTAGAAGCATATTCTCCTGATGCAGTATTTCATTTTACAGGCATGTCCGATACATTTTCATTACATTCAAATCAAATTCACAATTACCACCTCTTTCAGGCCATAGAAATCCTTTTGGAAATCTTACACCACAGTTTTGGAGTAGAAAAGGCTAAATTGTCATACCAATTTTTCAAGTAGAAACATGGTTTCCAAAAAGAAGATGTATCTTCTTTTTAAAACCAGGCTAGTTCTACAGAGTATAAAATGCAAACACAAAAGGGCTGTACAAAATCAATTTTTCTTGGCTGTGGTTCAGTCTAACATTAACCACTTAGTTAATCTTCATAAACAAGTTACTCGTTCAAAAGAAAAGAAATTAAATGTTTTGCCTCGAGGAATGGTTTTATTTTGAATCTTTTTGTAGTTACAATGCCAGAATGTATATTATGCTAATGTGAATTGTCTTTTTCTTGGAACATCTTGAAAATGATTTGGTGGAAGAATGGCCAAGACTAATTTTTCCCCCCAACAAAACAATTTGAAAACAAAGCAATTAGTACATGGAGAAATCACCGGGGTGGGGGTCAAGCATTTCTTCTGGAAGGAAATATTTATTTTCTGAAGCTTCAGTATCATGTATTTTATAGTGTCACTGTAGTGTAAAAACAATCATTATGGGAACGTTGTGTAAGAAGTTTAAAAGGCATTTAATTAGTGTTGTCAGCTCCAGGTTGGGAAAATTCTGGAGATTTGGGGGTGCAGTCTCATTCTGGTCTCCTCCATTTTATCTACACAACAATAATGTGAAGTAGATTAGGCTGCAAGTGTGTAACTGTTCCAGGGTCACCCTGTGAGCTTCCAAGGCAAATGGGGATTTGAACGTGGGTCTCCCAGACCCTAGTCCAAGGCTCTAACCACTACACCAAATTGGCTCCAAGACAGGTATCTAACATCTTCATGTCTTGAATCACAACAAGGCCATTCACAAGAGACAGAGGAACCCTCTGTTGCGGTCGTGCCCAAACTCGGTAGATGTGCTAGTCTTCTTTTAAGGCAAGCCAAGTCTTTGCCAATAACTCCTTTGGTTTCTTCTCTTTCATAGACTTAATCTGAGGACCTTTTTTTCATACCATATTGGTATACTTCTCCTATTTAAGCACTATAGTAATTACAGCATAATGCAAGTTTACAGAATGGCCTCATAAAGCATACAAATGGAACAGAACCGTGAGATGTCTGCCTTCCCTAAGCTCTTTTCATATAAAGCAATTGCCTTTCCCATGAGACCCTTGTGTTTCTGTCAGGTCTAAGTGAACATTTCATATAATTAAAGGAAAAAATTCTGTTTCAATACAGCTTTACAAACAGCAGGCAGTGAGTCTGCTTTTCTCTTTATCTGCAGTGTTGGAAATGCCTCTTACAAGTCACTGGTGCCAATCATCTCCCTGCACTCCTTAACCTCTGGAGAGGCTATTACTAAGACATCTATTGAAAAGAATGGGAATGAATGTTTACCTGCACGAAAGAAAAAGAAACCCTAGCATTTCTGAGCCAGAAGAGCCTCAGGTGTAAACTGCACAGCTTGTGAAGTATGCAGCCTAGTGTCTGAAATATTTCCAGATCAAGGTTTAACAAATTGTATGGTGCTATACTGTATGTAAACAATAGTATTTGGGTTGGAACATGATCAAAGCACTCACACTCTAAAATGGCTGAAAAATGAGCAGGTCAATGCCTGGAAAACATAAAACGGCTAAATGAAAATTTTGCCTTGGAATGTGATTAGCAGCTGGCCTTTTTCCCAAACTCCACCTGCTCTGCAGGGAGCTGAGTTTCTCCAGGACTTACTGAAAAGTTGGGCAACAAACAAGACCACAGACAGCAGGCTAGTAATCTTTATGTTCAGGCTTTACAATGCTATTATTTATGTGAAAAATCTGATTAAAAATAATTAGGACTCCCAAAAGCCATATATCATATGGTGTCCCTTAATAAACTCCTTTTTTCTTTTCCTTTTTACAATATTTTATTAAATTTTCCATACATACATTCAACACATGGACATACATACATACACAGGGGGAAATCTTCAAGTAATTATAATGCTTATGCCTAATAACTAAACCATGTTGATCAAATGTTCATTTCAAAAATTTTTAGTTATTCATTGCCAGTATAGCAAAAACTCTTCTCTGTATCCTCACCGATGTATTGTTTGACGATAGCTTTGCATTATTATAATTTTCCAACCAAGTGTAGAACCTTGTCCATGTATTCTCAAAGGGTTTTCTGGGTATTCTTTCAATAATAAAGTCAATTTATCCATTTCTGCTGTTTCCAGCATTTTGTTTATAATCTCTTCTTTAGTAGGAATTTCCACTCTTCTCCAATATTTTGCATATAAAATTCTAGCAGAAATAACTACATACAGAATCAAATAAGAGTCATTTTTTAGAGCTTTCAGGTAAAATATTTAACAAGAATATTTCTGGTACAAAGGGTATAGAACATTTTAACATTTTCTACAATATTTCATGTATCCAGGCCCAATATTTTTTGGCTTTGTCACAGAACCACCACATATGGTAAAAGGACCCCACCTTATTTTGACATTTCCAACATTGATTTGAACAATTCGAGTCAAATTTAACAAGTTTCTCCAGAGTATTATACCGTCTATAGAACATCTTATATATATTCTCTTTATAGGAGATAGCTTTAGTAATTTTTATATTTTTCTTCCAGATCTGTGACCATTGATCTAAGTGTATATTATGCCCCATTTTTTTTGCCCAATGAATCATTACATCTTTCACTACTTTGTCTTGCATCCTGTATTCTAATAACAAAGCATACATAATTTTTTGTTCCACATACAAAAGAGTCTTATCTATTTCTAAAGGGTTATCATAAAAGCCTAACGGTTTATCTTTAGCGTATCTAGATTCCATTTGTACCTTTTGCCACCATGTAAAACTCTGTAGCGATTTCAAGTCATTTTTAGAGTCTAGAATATCTTGATATCTTGTAGTTTGTTCTTCTTGGTATACGTTAGGGTTTGTAAAAGCTTCCAAAGGTGCAACCCACTTTGGGAGTTTGTTGTAAAATAGAACCTTTGTTGTCTCCCATACTTTCATTAAGGAAGCTCTAATCCAATGTTGCTTAAAATATTCATGGGACTCCGCTTTTCCATACCATAAAAATACGTGCCATCCTAGTAATAAATTATGTCCTTCTAGTTTTAGCAATCTCTGATTTTCTAGCATGATCCTTTATTTAATCCAGTTCAGTGCTGCTGCTTTATAATAAAGAGCCAGTCTGGAAGGGAAAAACCTGCTCTATCTTGTAAAGCCTTAAGCTTGATTTCTTCCCTTGCCAGATAAATTTTGATAAAATTTTATCAATTTCTTTGAAGCGCTTCTCATTTGGAATAATCAAAATAGTCTGAAAAAAAATCAATCTTTGTAATACATTCATTTTAATGGTGGCAATTCTTCCCATAAACGATATTTGAAATTTTTGCAATTTTTCCAGGTCTTTCTTAATATATTTCAATAGTTCTATATAATTATTCTCCAACAAAGAGCTGCATTTATTTGTTATGTTTATTCCTAAATATTTAATCTTGCTTTGGGCTTCCAAGACAGTTTGGTGTAGTGGTTAAGTGTGCGGACTCTAATCTGGGAGAACCGGGTTTGATTCCCCACTCCTCCACTTGCACCTGCTGATGTGACCTCGGGTCAGTCACAAGGTCTGGCACAGCTGTCCTTGAAAAAGAGCAGTTTGTGTCAGAGTTCTCTCATCCCCACCCACCTCACAGGGTGTCTGTTGTGGGGAGGGGAAAGGAAAGGAGATTGTAAGCTGCTCTGAGACTCCAAGTGAAGGGTGGGGAATAAATCCAATCTTTTCTTCTTCTTCGTCTTTCTCTTGTGGTATGAGAACTTGTGTTTTAACCATATTTTTTGTCAATATTTTTGGTTTTTTACAGTTAATTTTCAATCCTGCTACAGTTCCATAGTCTTGCAATGAATTTATCAATATACTTGTAGAGTGAAGAGGATTCTCTAGAATAAACACTAAGTCATCTGCAAATGCTAAAAGCTTGTACTCTTCTCCTCCTAACTTAAGGACTAAAATTTGTTGATCCTTTCTGATTACATAATTTAGAACTTCAAGAACAAAAATAAATAACAGCGGTGAAAGGGGACAACCTTGTCTCGTTCCTGTATGAATTTCAATATCCTGTGATAGATTACCATTAATCAAAATCTTTGCTCACTGCTTGGTATAAATTGCTTCAACCATTTTCTGGAAATCTGTGCCTGCTTGAGCATATGAAAGTAATTCAAACATAAAATTCCAGTTAACATTGTCAAAGGCCTTCTCTGCATCTAAAATCAAAGCCATTTGTTTTTCTCAGTGTGCTTCATAATATTCCAAGACATTTAATATCATCCTCAGATTGTTCTTCAATTGTCTTTTTGGTAGAAAGCCCGTTTAGTCTTTATGGATCATCTGTGACAATTTTTTCCCCATTCTGGATGCCAAAATTGAAGCGTAAATTTTATAGTCTATGTTCAATAATGAAATAGGTCTATAATTTTTAATTTCTTTCTCTTCAGAGTTCTGTTTATGTATCAGTGTTATCAAAGCTTCTTTCCAAGAATCTTGTGTCTTCCCTTCTAGTCTTACATTTTGACATACTTCTTTAAGAGGGATTATTAGTTGATCTCCAAACAGATGATAAAATTCTGCTGGTAATCCATCTGGGCCTGGAGTTTCCCCCCTTTTTTGTTTCTTTATAGCTTCTGACATTTCAGCTAATGTTATTGGTTGATTAAAAATTTTATTTGTTCCTCTGAATTTTTTTTAGGTTTATTTAATTCCAAATAGTTTCTCATTTGTTGTTGAGATGCTTGTGTTCTACTATGTAATTTCTGGTAATACCATTACACTATTTTCTTTAAATCTTCCAATTTATTTATTTCTTCTCCCATTTCATTTTTTTAGTATCTTTATAATCCCCCCCTTTTCTTTACGTAGTTTATAGGCAAGCCATCTAGTTGGTTTACTCACATTTTCAAAATAGTTTTGTTTAGCATATCTTATCTTTGCTATTTCCTGTGTTAACAGACAATTCATTTGATTTTGCAGGATTTAAGTTCATTTTTTCTCTGTTCACTCGTGGGGTCTTGCTGTATCTTTTCTTCTTGTTTTTTAATCTGAATTTTTAACTGGGAGTATTTTTCCATCTTTTGTTTTTTGTTGTACGCTGATTCTTTAATCATCCATCCTCTCACAAAGGCTTTAAAGGCATCCCACACTGTTTTTATAGAGATTTCGGGTTGGATATTTTTTTCAAAGAAGAATTGGAATTTCTTCTTGGATTCCTCCACAAATCTTCTATTTCTTAGTATATCAGTATTCAAGGTCCACCTATTCTTTTTAGGTGTATCCTGTATTTCCAAAGTAATTGGATTATGATCAGCAAATGTTGAGGGAAGAATTTCAGCTTCCAGCATATCGCTTATCATAGTAGATGAGATCCAACACATGTCTATTCTGGACCAAGAGTTGTGTCTTGCAGAGTAGAAAGTGAAGTCTTGTTTATGTGGATTTCTGACTTTTTTAGAGACTGTTACCTTCTTCGCTGCTTTCACCACTGACAGGCTAAAAGGGATCAAGCTCTGGAAGAGGTTTTCTACAGGCAAAGGGCCCAAAAGGAGACATGAAAACCGTCGAGTGGGAACCTTTTTCTTCTGCGAGTGGGAGGGGAGCATCCTAGACCTGTTTCACGGTGCCCTCACCGGGTCTCCTCCCCCTTCCTGGGCATCAACTCAGCCTCTCTCATTCAAACCTGGTCAGCAGACATAGCGGACAGAAACAGATTTCCAAATCATGGTACATGATTCTTCTGCTTCCTCTCCCCCCCCCCCTTCAGTGCTTGCAACACCAGACCATATACATATTCGGCTCATCAGTCTCGTTAGGAGAAAGGCTTCTCTCAGTGAAGGGGAAAACACCCCTGCTTACAGGTGGCTGATGGCGTTTTTTCAGCAGAGGGTACAACAAAATGGAAACAAAACGAGTCTTGTAGTACCTTAAAGACAATAACTGGATTAAAGTATAGGAGACTAGAACCAATTTCATGTGTTGCATGCTTCAATAAATCTCAATTTGTTGCAGCAAGAACAAAAGATTGAAGTGTTGGCTGCAGTAATCCTTTTTAGTGCATCAGATTTAACACTTAAAATACCCTGTCCCCGTCAGAAAAGTCAGGGGAGTCATGCAGATGGGGCGGGTGGCAGAGCCATTTGGGGGTGGGAATGAATGAGAATAGATCATCTACCATCCTTGGCTGCTACTTAAGCACACAAACCGGCTGGGGGAGATTTCACTGGCTTCCCAGTGGCTTCTCCTGGGAGGCTTGGAAAGCACCGGGCTGCCTCAGCAGTTCCCTCCCCTCCAGCGGCTTCCATTAGGAAAAGCACTGGGTGACGTCGACCATTTTAAGGAACTCAACAGGAGTCAAGAGGAGGTCAGAGGAGGGGTGTGTGGGTGGCAGCCACATCCCCTCAACAATTGCGGGCCAGCGGAAGCAGAGCCAAGGTGCTCAAAGCTCTTCGGGGCCGTTTGGAGGGAGAGAAAGGAAGAGGTGCGTGCTGCCCAGGGTGGAGGCTTGGCAGCCGGGGGGGGGGAGGAGGAGGAGGAGGAAAGGCACTGTCCTGGCACGCGCTTGCTTGCTCCAGGGTCCAGGCCATGTGCTCCTTGGTGGGGGTGTGTGTGGACACTATGCTGCCAAAGCCAAACCAACCTTTCCAGGGGCTGGGCACAGGTTCCACCTGCTGCTGCCTGCTGGTGTGAGCAGGTGAGAGGTGCGGCGGAGCAGCAGACTATAGCCACGCATGTGCGTGGGCGTGGCCAACTTGGAATGCAGCCAGAACGACGTTGCAGTGCGTTCCTGCCTAAAACACCCCTGGTGACCAGCATGAAAATGGAAAAGGCATAACTGAAGTAACTAGAAATATTTCAGCACATGCTGCTATCTGTCCATGCTATGATTTCAAACAGCTGTTTTGTGGTAAATGGCAGTGGTTACAGTAGTCATGTCTTATTGTGAGCTCTGTAAAAATGAGGACTGCTGCCCAGCCCCTATTGAAAGTAGGAGTAAACCATAGTAGTACTGCAGTCCTATGACACTTTCTCGGGAGTAACCTCCATTGAATATAGTGGAGTTTATTTCAAGTGAACAGGCATAGATTTGCACTGTGGGTTGCTCAAAATACTCTGAATAGATATCAGATAAATATCAGAGTATTTCTGAATAGAAAAATGTCCAAACTGCTAAGCCCATGCATAGATCTTCCAATGTACAGTCATATCCAGCTTGGCTCTTTGTCTTGAGGGAATCCTAGGCTCCTTGGGGCCGTATAGTTAATGGCAACTTGGTTATTCTGAAGAACCAAACCCTGTGGAGCATGACCATGAACATCTGGTGAAACAAAGGTAATGCCAGTAGATTTCTAGATTTACTTGAGATGTGTCCATGTGATTAGCAACATAAGACCTTTGGATGTACATTCAGAGATAAAGAAGTATAATATAAAAAAAGAAAACAATGTAGTGTATTGGAAATCGGACAGTGTGGATCAGAAAATATTTGTAAATCCCAGATGTATTTAGCTGAAGTTGCATACACTATAGCTGAAGTTGCACACATGATTCACTTTCCAGGATTCAGAAGCTTCCGAAACTTATATTGTTTTTGGTAGATCTAACCTTGAACAGTATTTTAGAAAAATGTAGCACTAACTTGTACAGCTGGAGGAGACTTCAGCAACCACTATCTTAGCTCAGCTGTCAGAAAGACAAATTTGTCTCATTCCAAAATCTCTTTTATCATTTATCACTTTTGATGTTTTCAACTTATGTTACCTATAGAAAAGAGCTATGTGCGATAAGGGTGTATGTGTTAAATTACTATTGGGGATAGAACTAGAAAAAAATAACAATGCTCCCAACATTATCTTTAAAATATCCTTCATAGGAGAAAAGCGGTAAAAAATCTTGAGGACTGTTATTACTGTTCTAAACCAGATGTTATTTGTTGTTGGTCCAATTTCGATACAGGGATGTGGGTTTCATACAGTGAATTTCCTTCCATTAATGAGCCATCTCTGAAGTGCTATTGTCATTTCAAACAGTGCCACTCCCCCCCTGTGTGGTCCTCAGACATTTTTTTAACATTCTAAGTTGAGCGCTATAGAGCTAAACCAGTATAGCACTTCAGTGCTATAGCGGCACTACTGAGGTGCCTTGACTCCATTGACTCAATGGAGTCAAGGCATCTCAAGTACTATATTGATACAGTGAGATCGCACATGTTTTTACCTGGAAACAAGAGGAGAGAAGTAGCTCATTGGGTAGCAGGTGCTCAGGGCATCAGTGAGTGGTGTGACAGACGTTGCTAAAATAAGAAGGTGTCTTTAGCGAACATCCTGATGTTCATCCATCCACGCAGCCCATCCAGCCTCAGAGTGATGAAGCCTGGAGCTCTCCACCATGAGTCAAATAAACAAACAGACACGATTGGCTGGTAAGTGACTTGTTGCCAAGTGGATCACAGGTACATATCTCAGGGAAGATAATCTAATCTAATTAGTGGTGATCTAATTAAGATAGAGGAGGGTTTTTTAACAAATTCTTTTTGTTCTTTTATTGGTCCCTCACTCTTCTATATGTTACGATCTGTTTGAAACCCGGCAAATACTGATGAATGTTTCAGCCAGAATGGAACAACCATTTTCAGACAACTGTTGCAGAACCCAGGGTAATTTGGGGTGGCCCCATGGAAAATCTGAGTGAGTCAGGCTACGATCGCATGTGCCTTTAGATCTGACATAGGTGCGAATGCCTGATCTAAAGGGAGCGATCAGACAGCAACATTTAGGAAGCATACCGCAGTCGTCGGCAACCTGTGCTGCTCTGCCACAAAAGCAGAGTTAAAAGACACTGGGGAAAATCCTGTAGTAAACTGGTTCCGACGGGCCACAGATGGACTTTCCCCTGTCTGATCTCTCAAGCATGCTCTCGAGCCATCAGGATGGTCCGATCAGGCCATCCTGACTCCATGCCGTTTTCCACCCTCCCACTTCACAGTTTGTGCATCATCGCATACTCCATAGGGGGCCCTCAGTGTGGAGATGCAATTCCTCATTTATGCACATGGGAAACAAATGGCCAAAAAATTCCCAACTCACCCGCAGTTGTGTCTGATCACACAGTGAAGGGCTGAGCCCGCAGCTACAAAGGGAGGTGTGATCTTGCAACTGCGTGTCAAGTTCCTCCAGAGGGAATAGCCTCGCTTCCCCTCTGCTTCAACTGGTGTGTGTGACTGTAGCCTCAGAGTGATGGAGCCTGGAGCTCTCCACCATGAGTCAAATAAACAAACAGAAACATTTCCTATTCTTAAAAAAAACCCTCTTCAAATGAGAACTCCCATCTCCCAAACTAAAAAGATTATTTGGTGGGGCTGATCAATGCTCCAGGATGAGGAGCCACTTCTGCAGGTGCTCCAGTCTGTGAGTGTTGCTGCCAGCACCATCCTGCAGCAAAAGTCTACCTCCACCGTGGAGGCTTCATGCCCCCCTGGCTGCCAGCCGCCTGGAGCAGGAAGGATGCTGAAGGCCGCCCCCAAGCCAGACCAGCAGCATTTTGGCACCTTCCCCTCACCTCAGCCACAGTCACACAGCCCACAAAATGGAGGTGTCATTAGGGCTGGGCCTCACCCGCAGAGCTGAGCCTGCCCCCAGGGTTGCCAGCTAGCTGGCCACCTTCTGCCACCTTCTCTGAGCTGGAGAAGCCTCACCCCAGAGCCGGCCCTTGCCCACCTGTTGCTCCGCCTCAGAGGGAGGTGCCCTCTGTCACCATGAGTGGGTAGAGCGAAGAAGGGGAGAGGAAGCCACATGGTGGCACCTTGGCGGGAAACTCAAACTGCCCCTGAGCCCCCCAGCATGCCAGCAGCAGCCTCCCCCCCCTGCATTGCTGTGGCTGGAGACGTAAGAGCGCCGGTGCCCCACCAGCACCACCTTGCTCACTTGCTCCTCCTCTGGCTGGGGGAGGGGACCAGGAGATATGGGGGCAGGGCAAATTCAGGAGGGAACATTGCTTAAGGCCCCCCCATGGCTACAGGCCCAAAGTGATGTAACTCTGTTGCTCTGTGGTGATGTTTATTTTTTTTGCCTCCTGCCAACTGCTGGAGTACTAGTAGACAATGGGAGCTGGGTGTGAGAGATCTCAACCCCCAGCAGGCGATTGGCAAGCCTTTGGACAACAGTTGTTTATTTTGCACAAACTTGCTCACTCTAAGGAAAGGTTCTGAGGAAAGGTTCTGCCTGTCAGTTAATGCCTTAAGGTTATGCTGTAGTAAGTTAGATGGAAATCTGCATACGCAGTGCTTCATTTAAAGAAAAACCTTTTAGATTCTCATGTTGTAGTCCTAACAAGGTATATCTTCATGGAGTTAGGTACTGACAAGTAGCGATAATTAATTGTATCTAAAATGATGTAGGGAGGTAGGGAGGAATATTAAGTCAAGATGGGTCCCACCATCTTCTAGAGGAGTCTGAAGGGCAAATGCTCTCTGATGGTTAACAATCTCTGGCAGAATAGCTGTTACATGCTCCTGCAGGCAAATCAAATCGTGGACGAGGCGAGGAAGAAGGCGACGCTCCTCAGTTCCTGCGGCAAGGTTGTTTTTGATGTCACCCGGTCCCTGGTTGCCCCAACTGACATCCGCACGGCAACCTGGAAAGACATCACGGACGGGCTGAAAGCTCACTTCTCGCCTCAGCCGTCCCAAATTGCTTGCCAGCACACATTCTACAAGCGAAGCCAGGGCCCAACCGAGTCCATCGCAGAGTACGTCACCGCCCTGCGAAAGGCCGCCCGGCCTTGCAACTTCACCGACCTCGAAGAAGCTCTCCTTGATCGGCTCGTGTGTGGCCTACGTGACGAGAAGCTGCAGCAGTGCCTGTTTGCCAAGACAGCACTCACCTATGACGTGGCCTACGCAGAGATTGTCGCCGCCGAGGCTGCAGAAAGGTTGACACGAGAGGTCCGCCAGCGCCATACCCAGGTCAAGAAGGACCAGTCAGTGCACCACCAGTCGGCTAGTGGGTCCGAGGAGGAAGCCAATGACATACACAAAACACAAGCTGCACGACCCAAGCGGACCCCACTGAAAACTGAGCCGTGGCAGCCCTGCGCTGACTGTGGTGGAACTCATGAGCGAGACTGCTGCTGGGTACGTGATTTCGTCTGCCGGGCCTGTGGGAAGCGGGGTCATCTGGCCAGGGTCTGCCGGGCCAAGAAGAAATCTCCACCATCATTTCCTGCTGCAAGGCCTCAGGTTTGAGCCACGGATGGCAAGAGGTCCGCCGACTGCCACCGGACTGACTGCTGCACCTGCCCGTCAACAGTCCTCAGCACTGGAGCAAGCCCAAGCAAGAAAATCCTGGTCACCATTCGGCTGGACCGTGTTTCCTGTGTCATGGAAGTCAACTCCGGATCTGCCATGACCATAATCTCTTCGCAGACCAGGCAGCGCTTGTTTCCACAAAGGAGTCGCCACCGCTTGACACCATCATCCGTGCTCCTATCCGATTTCCAGGGTCGGCATATTCCGCTGGCTGGGAAGGCCAGTTTCGAGGTGGAGTTCTGGGGTCGCAAGGTGTTGCTCTCTCTCCTTGTCGCTGAAGGAAACCAGGCCAGTCTGTTGAGACTGGACTGGTTCAAGGCCCTCGGTATTGCAGTAACCGGGGTTAACCAAGTATGTGTCAATAAAAGGGAATTCATTTACGACGAGTTCCCAGAGGTTTTTGATGGGGGGCTGGGTCGGTATACGGGTCCGCCTGTCAGTTTTGATGTAGACCCTTCTGTGGCGCTGCTCAGGTTGAAATATAGGAAGGTTCCAATATCCATGAAAACCAAAATAGAGGCTGACTTGGATAAGTTGATCGCGTAAGTTATTCTCGAGCCAGTTCCTTATGTGAAATGGGAAACTCCCATTGTAACTCCTGTTAAGTCTGATGGGTCTGTACAAATATGCGCCGACTATAAATGCACAATAAATAGGGCTTTGCAACAACATTCTTATCCGGTGCCAGTTATAAGCCATGTACTAGTGCCGCTGGGAGGTGGAAAGGTTTTTGCAAAATTAGATCTTGCACAGGCTTACCAGCAGCTTCCCGTGGACAAAAAGGCTTCAGAGGCACAGACAATCGTGATGCACTGAGGTGCATTTCGAATAAATAGATTACAGTTTGGGGTCAATGTCATCCCAGGTATCTTTCAAGGGCTTATGGAACGGCTGCTAAGACGGTTACCGGTAGTAGTTCCATACTTTGATGACATGTTGATTGCGGGGGCTAATGAAACTGAATTATTGGACCGTCTAAGGGCGGTATTGAGTTGTTTCAAAGCGGCTGGGTTAAAAGTCAAGAAATCCAAATGTCATATTGGTGTGTCACAAGTGGAATTTCTGGGGTTTCTTATAGATGAACAGGGGGTCCACCCTACGGCAGATAAGGTATCTGCGATCCAGAATGCGCCCCGCCCAGGTTAAAAAAAAAAGAGCTGCAATCGTTCCTGGGAATACTTCATTATTATCATTCATTTTTACCCCATAAAGCCTCCGTGGCAGAACCGTTACACGGGTTGTTGCATAAGGTTGTGAAATGGGAATGGGGCGTGAAACATGAAAGGGCATTCATCTAAGCTGCTGTCATCTAAAGCTGTGTTGACCCATTATGATGAGTCTAAGATGTTGGTATTGGCCTCTGACGCTTCCCCGTACGGGGTTGGCATGGTTTTGAGCCACGTCATGGCCGATGGGCGGGAAGTGCCCATAGCGTATTATTCATGGTCCCTGACAGCCGCAGAAAAGAACTATGCCCAGATTGACAAGGAGGGGCTTGCCTTGGTGGCGGGCATAAAGACGTTTCATGACTTTGTTTATGGGCGCCGGTTCCTCCTTGTCACAGATCATAAGCCTTTACTGGGACTATTCTCACCGAACAGACAATTGCCAAATGTAATGTCTCCCTGCATGTTGCGGTGGGCCACTTTTTTGTCAGCCTATGACTACGACTTGGAGCATCGGCCGGGCAAGGAGCCCAGATTGACAAGGAGGGGCTTGCCTTGGTGGCGGGCATAAAGACGTTTCATGACTTTGTTTATGGGCGCCGGTTCCTCCTTGTCACAGATCATAAGCCTTTACTGGGACTATTCTCACCGAACAGACAATTGCCAAATGTAATGTCTCCCTGCATGTTGCGGTGGGCCACTTTTTTGTCAGCCTATGACTACGACTTGGAGCATCGGCCGGGCAAGGCCATCGGACATACGGACGCTTAGTCGTTGCCCTCTGCCCCAACTGGACACTGATCCCGCTCCCGCCTTCGAGGTGTTGGCCCTTGATGAACTGCCACAGCTTCTCCTACGGCCGCCATGAAACCGTAGCATAGTTTGGAACATTTTCTAGCATGCACCAACATCTGAGCATACATTGACAAGCTCAGTAAATTCTGAGTGTACATGAATGTCTCTGACTACTTGGATGCAAAAGTGACACAGGCACTCAAAATGTATACGAGTCCTTAACTGGGGGTGGCCAGTGGGTCATTTTGAACCAGAGTTTCGGCCTTACAGCTCTCGCCAGGAGCTATGTTTGGTGGCCTAAACTCGACGCAGACATAGAGGAATGGGTAAAGAGGTGTTTGACTTGTCAACAGTCAAGACCGAATCCTCCTCAGGCACCCATTCAACATTGGGAGAGTACGCATAAGCCCTGGTCAAGGTTGCATGTCGACTTTGCTGGGCCTTTTCAGGGCCAGGTTTTTCTAATAATTGTGATTCATATTCAAAGTGGCTTGAAGTCGCCCAAATGCATGCTATGTCATCAACTGCTGTAATTAATGTTCTGCGCCATATGTTTGCCACCCATGGGTTACCGGACGTGTTGGTGTCTGACAATGGGGCATAGTTTACCTATGGGGAGTTTGCAAAATTCCTGGGGGACAATTTGATCAAACATGTGACATCAGCACCATTCCATCCTGCCACAAATGGGCAAGCCGAACATATGGTTCGAACAACTAAAGAGGCTCTTAAGCGCATGAGTCAGGGTGACTGGGGACAGAAGCTAGCCTCATTTTTGTTAAGGCAGCACATCACGCATAGCAACAGGGAGGAGCCCAGCAGAGCTCCTGATGGGTCACATACTTACCACCCTGCTCGACTGGCTCCATCCGGACCTGACAGAGGCCCGACCACCGAGAGCTGAGGCAGGGCCGGTTCGAGGCGAGGCTGTGCCCTAGGCGAGGCTGCAGATGCAAACCTCCCAGTGCGGCCTGGAGACCACCCCACTGGGAACCCAGCGGCAGGGGGGCCGGGGGGGCGGTCGGCGACAGACAGCCCTCCACCTCAGCGTGCCCCGGGACCATGCAGCCCTTTACCCCCTCTTGGCAGCACTCCTTACCTGCCGCTGGAGCTGCTGCTGCCGCCGCTGCCCAAGTGTCTGCGGTGGGAGGAGGTAGGTGGACGAGGGGGTAAAGGGCCGTGTGGTCCCAGGGCAGAGGGCTGGCTGGCTCAGGCACCGGCAGCAGGGCGCGCATACCTCCTGCCTGACGGCACCTGCAGCAGCTCTGGCAGCCTTGGCTCCACCGGCAGGTGGTGGCAAGCGTGGCCCCGGCGTGGGCTCCCCTCTTCATGCGCCTGCTCTGCCGGCACCTCTCCCCGCCGGCCATGGGTCACTGGAGAGGGTCCAGGCATGCGGGAGGGACGCGGAGGAGAACCTCAGGGATCGGCACTGGCTTTTGGCGGGGGGAGACGAACTTTGGCACCCCCATCCAGGGCCCGCCGCCCCATCCAGGGCCTCCTGCTCTAGGCGTGTGCCTAGTTGGCCTAGCGAGAGAGCTGGCACTGAGCCGAGGTCCTGGAGATGCCATGAACGTTCCAACCTGGGGACAAAGTGTTCGCACGCAACTATAGAGCAGACTTGGAAGATGAGTTAGGAACCACCGAATGTGTAGAATGAGTAGAATGTGGCAGCACATTTGCTATCAGGGGCTAACAATGGGGAACAGTCATTGCACTGGCTACTCATATGTTTTCAAATTCAGCTTAAGGTAGTGGTAAAAAGGTAAAGGTAAAGGTTCCCTTGCTCAAAAGCCAGTCGAGTCCGACTCTAGGGTTGCGGTGCTCATCTCCGTTTCAAAGCCGAAGAGCCAGCGCTGTCCGAAGACATTTCCGTGGTCATGTGGCCGGCATGACTAAACACCATGGTGCACGGAACGCTGTTACCTTCCCACCAAAGTGGTACCTATTTATCTACTTGCAATTTCTTGCTTTCGAACTGCTAGGTTGGCAGGAGCTGGAACTAGAGACGGGAGCTCACTCCATCATGCGGCACCCGGGTCTTGAACTGCTGAACTACTGACCTTCCACAGCCTGCAGTTCAGCGTCTTAACCACTTGAGCACCGCAGGTAGTGGTGCTTACCCTTTAAAAATATGATGAGCTCATGTGGCAGCTTTGCTCATTATAGCAGTACTAGTTTGTTAAAGTGAACCCTGTGAGGGGGCATGTATAATTATCAACTTTTTGTGGGGGTTTTCTGTAGCTGCCATAACCTTGCTGAACAGTCTTCCTGAAGTAAAGGCCTTTTCTGTCCTGTAATTTCTTCAAGGCTGTAAGACAGAACTTTGGAGCTCCATGGTGGTTTGTGTAGTCTGTTGGTTTGTGGGGGAGGAGTCTTTTATGAGTGTCCTTTATAAGGCTTTTGCTGAGTGTTTTAATAGCTTGGTGTTCTAAACTTCCTGTGATTTTTAGGTTTTTTAAACTACCTTTGATCTTAGTTAACTGGGAGAAAAGTGATACATATTTTTAAAAAGAGACATAAATCAATAATGTTTCCATATGGTATAGAAACAGAACCACTATAAAAACCTTTTGAAAAACAAAGGATTGCTTCATTGTGGAAAGGCAGATCTAATTTTATTAGGAAGATAGAGAATAATTTTTCTGCACACACAGACATGTGACCTGATAGAAAATGACCCATAGCGTGATCTTTTATTAGGTTGGGATGCGTTTTTATGGTATGGAAAAGTGGACTGTCACAAATACTTTAAGCAACATTGGATTAGAGCCTCCTTAATGAAAGTGTATGAGACAATAAAGACCCCATTCTACAACAAGTTTCCAAAATGGGTTGCACCTCTAGAAGCCTTTACATATCCTAACGTGTATCAAGAAGAAGAAATTACAAGATAATAAAACAATCTAGATCCCAAAAATAACCTGAAATTAGTGCAAACCTTTACACGGTGGCAAAAGGTACAAATGGAATCTAGAGATGCGAAAGATAAATCATTAGGCTTTTATGACAACCCTTTAGAAATAGATAAGATTTTATTGTATGTGGAACAAAAATTTGTAAAAAAAAATGTATACTCTGTTATTAGAATATAAGATGCAAGATGAAGTGGTAAAAGATGTAATGATTCAATGGGCAAAGAATTTGGGGCATAATATAGACTTAGATCAATGGTCACAGATCTGGAAGAAAAATATAAAAATTACTAAAGCCATCTCCCATAAAGAGAATATATATAAAATATTCTATAGATGGTATATTACTCCTGATAAACTTGCTAAAATTGATCCAAAATGTTCAAATGAATGTTGGAAATGCCAAAATAAGGTGGGATCCTTTTACCGTATGTGGTGGTTTTGTGATAAAGCTAAAAAATATTGGGCCTGGATACATGAAATATTGCAGAAAATTTTAAAATGTTCTATACCCTTTGTACCAGAAATATTTTTGTTAAATATTTTACCTGAAAGTTGCAAGAAAAATGATTCTTATTTGATTTTATATGTAGTTACTTCTGCCAGAATTTTATATGCAAAATATTGGAGAAGAGTGGAAACTCCTACCAAAGAAGAGATTATAAACAAAATGCTGGAAGCAGCAGAAATTGATAAATTGACTTTATTATTGAAAAACCACCCAGAAAAAAAATTTGAGAATACATGGGCAAGATTCTACACTTGGTTGGAGAATTGCAACAACTCAAAAGTTATAGTCAAATAAAACATTGGTGAGGATACAGAGACGAGAATTCGTTATATCAGCAACAAATAATTAAAAATTTCTGAGATGGAATATTGGATTAATATGGTTTAGTTATAAGGCATAATTATGGTAATTATCTGAAAGATTCCCCCCATGTATGTATGTATGTGTGTTGAGTGTATGTATGTAAAATTCAATAAAATACTGTTAAAAAGAAAGAAAGAAAATGACCCATGGAGGGCCTCATAAATTAGATCCAGTAATGTTCATTTCAAAAAGGCAGGGCTATCCGGTGACAGTGAACAGCATCCTACTAAACACAAACTCTATCAGTTAACTAAAGCAAGAGCAAAATCCTGTCAGGCTATCTGGTTGTTGTCACTGTTTTGCAGTGCAGTGGTTTTAGGGGCAAAACTGATAATTTGCAGACTCAATGTCTCCTGTACAATGGCTGTCTGACAGTGAAAGGAGATTTTACACAGAGAAATTGAATGCACTGAAACAACCTGAGGGCTGTCTAGACTTGGACAGTTTGCACTGATGGTGATGTCTACATCCGTGCAGAGGCACCATGCACCCTTTGAGATGCTTCTGATATTGCACTGTTCCTGCAGGCATTGAATGACTTATAATGAAATGACTTGGTTGTGATAATAAATAATGGGTAGGAATTTGCTGCTCTGGAAGACTCTATTAGAGACAAAGTAGTCTGTTCTAACTCATATAACTTTCTTATTTTTAGGGGGTAAAATGTAACTTCCTCTAGTGTAGTAGCAGTTATTCTGAGGGCATATATATGCTACAATCTCTCCCCGCCCCCCCAGCAAATGTCAGGGTTTTTTATGTGTGTAATCTTGGCACCTTGCCAGATTTCAGATCTTATATTCAGGCTGTACATGCAAGCACCTAAGAATGGAAATCCTTCCAGAATGAATTGTGCACAAGCAATTGGATTAAATCAGGACACATATTAAT
Organism: Gekko japonicus; assembly: GCF_001447785.1. Classification (NCBI taxonomy): domain Eukaryota; kingdom Metazoa; phylum Chordata; class Lepidosauria; order Squamata; family Gekkonidae; genus Gekko; species Gekko japonicus. The sequence goes on from NW_015170403.1 coordinate 59,952, forward strand.
ATTTTTGTACGCAGAATGTCAAGAGTTTCAGTAACTTGCGCTGACCTGGATAGCACATGCAAGCCCGATCTCGGAAGCTAAGCAGGGCCAAATAGGCTTGCCAAGTCAGGGAAACCCCCGCCCCAGAGGCTCGTTCCCCGCTGCCGCCGGATCGGGCCCTGGGGGGAACTCCACCCCGACCTGCACGTCACCAGGAAGTGACGTGACCACGCCGAGCACACTGCAGGCGGGGCCATGGTCATCCGAGGGAAAACTCTAACCCCCAGCATTCCCGGCATGGTCAAGTCACTTCCTGGTGACGTGGATGCGGCACGCGCGCACTCCGGGATCAACACGGGAGTCCCCCGCTTCAGGATAAGGTACGGCTTGGCAACCCTAGGGCAAGTACTTGGAAGGGAGCCCGCCAAGGAATATCAAAGCCAGGCTGCAGAGGCGGGTAATATCAAGCCACCTCTCTGAAACGTCCAAGCCCCACTAGTGGTCACCAAAAGTCAACAATGACTTCCAGGCATACACACACACACAAAATACCCACAAAAAAAGAGTTTCAATAACTTAATGAGTGACAGTTATAAAAGACAATTAAGTTGCATGCAAGCTTTAAGGCATTTTGTCATTTTTTTCTTCAACTGTGTGGTACTCTTCACTGCATCAAAGGTGAACATCCGAAGTAGTAACATATACATCTTTCTCATTATGCTTCCAATGTATATTTTGAGAGAGAGGCAGGGACCCTAGCACCATCAGTTAAATAGATGAGGTAGTAGATGGTGTAAATGACCTTTGCTTGAGGCCCTGGAGAGCTGCTTCTGGTAGAAGTAGAGAACACTGACTTTAAGAGACAAATGATCTAGCTTCGTATAAGGCAGCTTCATGAGTTTGCTGTACCCCACTAGCCATTATGCATACGTTGGGAAGCCATGGTTGACAGTGAGCTTCCAGTGAGTATGCATGATCTTTACACAAGCTAGGAGTTGCAGCCAGGAGTCTCACCCTGTACTTTTATTCAGAGATTCAGGGAAAAGCTCATGTTTCAAATGGCTGTTATATTTGGGGAAAAACATGGTTTTGAACAGCAGAACCATTTGTTAATTGTAGGACACTTTATATAACAATGGAAGGAAATTAAAAATTAAGCAATGTCAGCATGGTAGCTTTAATTTGTGCAGCAAGACACACTTTTAAAAGAATGGGGATTGCTGTAGCCGGAACATTACAGGACATGACATTTACTGTTCAAAATTGTTAATTAAAATTTTGGTTTAAAAGTGTATACTTTCTCACACACACCCATCAAGAGTCTTATGTTTTAGCTTAATTAGGACTGTCAACCTGATTTCCATATATGTTTTTATGGTTGTTGGAGATATCCGGTCGTTATTTCAAAGATCTTGATCCCTTTTTGCTGTTTCATATTATTGTGCAGATACATGCCTTAGCTCTTTCAATTAAATCCCTATTGGGACTAGAGAGCGCAATTAAATATCTTCATAGAGGATGGGTCTATCAACAGCTGTTTATCACAGTGACTAAATTAACATTCATGCTCAGAAGCAGTATACGTTGTGGCAATAGCCAACTGGGGGGGAGGCAGCAGAGGAAAAGATTACTGCCCTCATACCCTGCTTATGGGCTTCCAGGAAGCATTTGGATGGCCACTCTTGGAAGCAGAGTGCTGCACTAGATAGACCCTCAGTAGAAACAACAATGAATTGAATCAAGCACAGTCCACATTATCAGTCTTTCGATAAAATGAGAACTGGGCTTGGGGTAGAAGAAGAAGAAGAGAAGAGGAATGGATTTATACCCCGCCCTTCACTTGGAGTTTCAGAGCGGCTTACAAACTCCTTTCCCTCCCCCTCCCCACAACAGAAACCCTGTGAGGTGGGTGGGGCTGATAGAGCTCTGACAGAAACTGCTCTTTTTCAAGGACAGCTGTGCCAGAGCTTGTGACTGACCCAAGGTCACATCAGCAGGTGCAAGTGGAGGAGTGGGGAATCAAACCCGGTTCTCCCAGATTAGAGTCCGCACACTTAACCACTACATTACTTGCTTATTATTACTGTTTGCTGTTTTATATAGCACCATCTCTCTATATGCTGACTTACAAAGTAGCATCTGTATAAATGACAGCCCAAAGAGTCTTAGTCTGAATTTTGACAGGCAGCAAGATATGAAAGGGAAGAGTGGAAAGGATTATAATGGGATGAATATGTGCAAATGCAGTCATGGAATTATGCAAGAACTATATACAAATACAAAGATGAATTATGTTGGGAGAAAAATTTGTTCAGCCAGGATAACTTGGGAAGTTTTACTATAAGGGTGGAGGAGCATGCCGTGGAGTTTTATATGGTGAAATGAAAACCGTGTGCTTAGTATATTATCCCACACCGTCCTCTGCTTTCTCTAATTCTGCTTATGAAATTCAAAGACCTCTCTAAAGTACTGATAGGGATATCAATCACATTCCATATTAGGTTACTGGTGGAGGAGAGCCATTAGCTTTAATATGTAATAACTGAGCTACGAAGATAATAAAATAAAATCCAAGAAATGCAATTTAGAAAGGCTTTCTTTTCCATCTTTGTGACTTTTGAAAATCTTTTATAATCCTGTCCCCAGAGTCAGAGGAAATGTTATTTGCTGTATTCGTTCAACTTTGTGGGAGGGGGGTCCTCCTGTGTCCT
>NW_015170403.1:62697-93901 GCF_001447785.1 Gekko japonicus
TACATTCCATTGAAAAGGTTTTTATTACAATATAAGTCCTAGATACTCGTTACAGTTTTGATGACCACACATGTTGTGTCTCATTTTTCAGCAGAATGCTTTATGGCACCTTTACAGCTGTTTCGATTCAGCTTAAGGCACCCTGCTTTTCAAAGAGGGGCCAGTTGCTGAATCATCTCGAGGACTCAGGAGGGAACTAGTCCCAATGACAAAGCTCTTTGTCCTATTTCTTTGCAGAATGAAGGAATGATTAATACAAGTCCTGTCTTTAGTTAGAATTTAAAAGTTAAAACACAGATACATTACACAGTACACATATAAACAACCTCTCTAAAATGAGATTATTTTTTCCAGTTTTATCAGATGTAAACTAATTTGGATTGTTACAACGAAGTCTTGAATTGCTCTTGTATGGCATTCATACAGTAACTTCATAGTTGTATTTTACTCTTCTGTTTGAGCCAAATATATTTGATATGCAGCTCTATTGTATCTGAATATAATTTGCAGGAAAAGGCATCCTTCTGTTTAGATAAGCATCAATCAACTGGTATTGTTGATTGGTATCCTCTTTTCCCCCCTGACTTCATAATCTTCCATATATTAGTTTATCAGCCAGTTAAACAGCTTATCTTTTTTCTGGTTGTAGATTATATACGTTAGTTGTGTGGCAGGCACCTGAAACTAGAAGAGAAATAGTGCAATAATGTGGCAAGAGAACACTCTAGAGAGAAAAAGAAGATAACATGTCTACTTTGCTCCTTGGCTGCTTAGATCATGCACATTTGGCTTCTCATGACTTGAGTTTTTGAACTTCTGTTCTCTCTAGTTATTTTAGCTTTTGTACCTCAGGGTTAAAAAAGATTTAAATCACAAGAATAAATTGCACATGTGTTGGTGATTAAAATAATGGTTAATTACAGAATTCTACCTTCAGAATCATGAACTGGTCTTTTCTACAGCTGCTCTTAAGTTGTAACTATTATCTAGGGAGTTTCTTGCACCAATCACTAACTCTGTTTTTAATCAGCCAGAATGAAAGATTGATGTAACCATTTAAGATCTGAAATCATTAACTGCAAACAGTGGGATCCTTCTGTTCTCAGGTACAGTAGTTTTAATATGGAGTTGCTTCTCTAGCCATTGAAGTACTTAACTAATGATGTATATTGCATTTTTTCCATTTATAATTACTTTTCTGGTTTGTCAAGAATAAATAGTAATTTTTATCAATAATAGTAGCAAGAAAAAAGAAACATGGGCCCACATGACCTTGTTTGGTTGAGACATCATTACCAGGGAACTGTGGAATATTGTAGCCTTTACCCAATATAATTCTGGAATTTTGGAAATTTCAGGGAAGTATCTTTTTATAAACATATTAGGAAAAAGGCCCATTGTGGAAATAAATACAACGGCCTCTAGAAAGAGGCTCTGGGCGGGTGCCCCGGCCTTGAACACTCAGTGTCAATTTGCTGTGGCGACCTCAGCAGGGTATAATGACACTGAGTCTACCATTTTCTCCAGAGGAACTGATCTCTGCTACCTAAAGAACAGTTGTAATTTTGAGTGATCTCCAGCCCTCACCTGGAGATTGGCAACAATGGTTCCCCAGAAGGGAATAGTTGGTTTGGAGGGTGGAGTTTATGGCTTTGTACCTGTCCAAGGGATCACGCTCCAGGCTCCATCCCTCACATCTCCAGGAATTTCCCACCTGGAGTTGGCAACCCTATCTCCTTCCCAGCCAATCATCAACCTACCTTTATTTCTCCCTCCAGCTTTCCACCCCCCACACACCTGCAGCCTCTCCCGTGCTCTGAAGCCCTGACTGCTACGTCACATTGGTTGTCATACGGGGGCCACCTCAGCAGCATATAAGGATACAGAGCCCACCATTTTCTCCAGGGGAACTGATCTCTGCCATCTGGAAAGCAGTTGTAATTCTGAGTGATCTCCAGCCCTCACCCGGAGATTGGACACATTTTACCTCAGAACAGCAAAACTGTTTAGAATGTTGGAGGCAGGACTCAGGCAAAGCAGCCAGTGGACAGGGAGACCCTCTGAATGACAGATCAGAGAGCGAACTGATTTTGGAGTGTGTGGAATGTTCTAGAGAAGTGCCACTACCATTTGGCTTTTATTTATAAGGGAGATTACAGTGTTTTCTTGTGGACAGAACAATGTATTGGAACAATGTGTATAGGTTGCACTGCACATTTCTTGTGTTGTGAACATATATAGCTGCCTTATATCAAACCAAAATTGGTTCATTTTGTTCAGTATCTTCTACTCTGTTGGCAGTGACTGTCTAGGATCCTGGACAGAAAAAGGTCTTTTCCAAACCTGCTAGCTCAGATAGCCAGAGATGCCACCAGGAATTAAATTTGAGTCATCCTCCATGCAAACTGAGACAATTTCTGCAGTTCCTTCCTAACCTCATTTTAGTGGTGAGTGGAACTCAAATCTGATGGTTCAACTTTGCCCCACTCATTTCACAGTAGGGCTTTTGCCTCAGGATCGGACCCACCCCATGTGTTCTGCAATTAATCTGAAAGGGGGCCAAGTCACCTCCTGTCATGCACCATGTCAGTGATGTAGCCTCATCAGCAAGCCAAAGTAAGAATTTTTCTAATAGATGTCTAGTATACACTTTACTGATGACAGTAAAGTAATAGGACCGAGCCCCTGAGTTGCATCCAACTCTGGTGAGCCAGAGGCCCCCCGCAGGTTCTTTCTGGGCGACCTTGTCTTCACGCAGAACTATTCCAGCAGCCCTGCATGGATCCCGGCAAGGGTTACCCGAATCACTGGACCCCTATCGTACGAGTTATCGACAGATGGGGGCCAGCTTCTACACAGTCACATAGACCAGCTGTGCCGCTGCCTGCTGCCCGAGAAGCCTGAATTGTCCTCCGCCGAGAAGGAGGATTGCGCCCTGGAACCATCACCCCCGTCACTGCTGACCGAGAGTGACCCCCCCCCACGACGGCGTGCAGCTTAATTGCCGGGAAGAGGAAAGTCCTGCACAGGCTGCTATGGACCTTCTGGACTCTGTTCCCACCTCACAGGACTCCAGAGCGGTCCCTGCCTCACCAAGCTTGGCTCCGGTGTTGTTTCCACCCCCACAGGAGCCCCGGCTTTCTCAGAGGGAACGACGCAAGCCAGCGTACCTTGAAAACTATGTCTGTTAAGGTGCTTTGGAACTTAGGGGGGAGGGGTGTTATATATCGGGACTGAAACATTCCAGGACTGTTCTACCAGAGACAGGCAGAGCTTGGAGCCCAAGAAAAATAGCCTACCAGGACTCTGGAAGTAACCAGTCAAGAAGTAATATTATGTAAAGCCTATCGTTGGGAGTGGGGTGTGTTTGGGTGTGGCAATTGCTTGCTATTTAAACAGGGCTGCAGCCCTGGAGTTCTGTCTTGTTCTTGCTGAAATCACTAATAAAGTAGAGCTGATCACTAGACTTGGGGTCTGCTCATCCATGGAACCCACTATTTAACAAGCCTATTTTTAATTTTTTGTGTGTGCATATGCTGTTGCAACATTTTCAGAGGGGGAGAATGAAAGCATCACGGAACACGGGGGGGGGGAGAGTTTATAACTGTAGAAAGTGTTGCTATCCGAATAAACTTTCTTGTGTAAACAAGGCACCAAGACTGAAGGCTCTCTTGAGGGTTCATTTTAAAATTAGGAATCAGCAAAAGGCAGGCAGAGGAGAGAAACTAGAGTATTCACAAGAGTCTGGGTTCTGTGGCCAAGAGGATGGAATCCGCCTTTTGCTCTCCCCTCGGGCTCAAGCTGGCTGCCCTCCAGCTGCAGCCTCAGCTGCAGGAGCTGCGCCTGGAGCCCTTGCCCCTTGGCTGCTATGAGGTGGTCGACTTGGAAGTCCTGCTGTGGGAAGGCACATTGTAAAAAAAGACATTGTGGGGGGAAACTCACATTGCTGTATTGTTATGATCAAAATTGCATTCTAATGCAATCAACATTATGTTTAAAAACCAATATTATTGTAAAAAGTATTATAAAAACCAATATTATTGCCGCTTGGAGTTCAGGTACACAGCCAGTGGCCACCCCTCTTCCTCTCCTCTTTCAAGTTTTAAAGGGCCCTCCACTTGATTGGCGGGCCCTTTAAATCTTGCAGGAGTTTAGGGAGAGGGGTGGCTGCTGGCAATTGTTCTTGGGGGTGGGGCTTGGAGTGGGGATGTCCCCAACGTGACGTCATCGTGTTGGGGACGGCCCAAAAAAAAAGGAATGCCCCCCAAAGTCTCCCACTGGGGACGAAGACAGACCTGGCAACCCTATGTGGAGCTGCTTCTTGGGTCTACAACCACCAAATATTAGTGGGGGGAAATGCATCTTTGAATAGTCTCCCACGACATCAACAGTGTCCTGCCTGTGGAATGCTAGGATGACAGGGAGAAGGATTTCATCCTTGCCTTCTGCTTGGCCTGATAGTATTTAATGGCATTAATCTTAACAATGGAACTGTCTCTTTTCTTCCTTCCAGCTACAAATGTCCGTGATGAAGCCTTTTCTGTGTCTTTCATTCAGATATGACACATATATGCTGTTGTACATCTCCTTCAGTGAGTCTAGGGTTGTGTTACCCTCTAGGGTTCCCCTTTCTGTGGCTGACACCCTGGAAGTACCCCTGGAAGAGCCTCAGACTTGTGAGGAGGAGGAGTGGGGTTCACTTACTTCGTTTCCCCTCTCCTGCATGCTGCATAGCCCTTCTTGCAGTCTAGGGAGTTGCCTCACTCTTTCTCCCTAGTTCTTCCCTGGTCTGCCTTTTTAAGGTTTCTCTGGGAGATGGACATCTGTGGCTGTTGAGCCATCCCCAGCCATGCTTCCTTGACCACTACTACTTCTCTGCACCTCCCTGGGATTGCTGGGCTCAAAGCAGTGGGTTGCCATTCTGGGAACCAGGTGTCTTGCCCTCAGCCCCGCTTGCCACCATGTTGAGTCTGACTTTGCTCTGCTGGCTGGCTGTTCCTCCTGCGCTGCATTCTTCCGGTGTCTTGGGGCTTCCCTCCTACTTCAGCCCTTCCCCCCTGCCATTCCTTACTGGATGCTGGATGCTGGGGTGATAAGCCAGGAGATTGGACCAGCTACCTTAGTAAGGGGGGACCTACCCCTGGACAGCTATTTACTGCACTGGGAAAAATAATAATTACATTATTTCAGAAAACCTTTAGGCAGCTTATGAGGTAGAACATGATAAAAAACAAAGCACCATAAAATGTTTTAAAATTGATAAACTATTAAAACCCAGCATCAAAAACCCAGTAAGAACATAAAGACATCATAAAACATTTAGCTGTTTAAAATCTGGTTTATACAGGATTGCCATAATCTTTGTGGTAAAGGCCATAGAGACCTGGGGAAATTCCTGGAGTGTTACTGCATAGTAGGGTTGCCAAGTCTGGTTTGGAAAATACCTGGAGACTTTGGGGGTGGAGCCAGGAGAGGGTGGGGTTTGGGGAGGGGAGGGGCCTCAGCACAGTACAATGCCATTGAGTTCACCCTCCAAAGCAGCCATTTTCTCCAGGGGAGCTGATCTCTTTCGGCTGGGGATCAGTTGTAAAAGCGGGAGATCCCCAGGCCCCACCTGGAGGCTGGCAACCCTACTGCATAGGCCATTTTTCAGGTCCTGCTCCTCAATTTCTCAAGGGCGGGGGTTTACCGACTGTGGGCAGACATATGGCAATCCTCTCATAAAACAGTTCTCAGGCTATAGCCATATTCTAAAATCAGTTGTAATAAGTATAAGAGTCTGAAAGTGCATCCAACTGGAGTGAAAGGAAGGTTATTTCGGGTTTGATTCTAGTTTGTATGTTTTAAATTTGGATTTGTAAGCTCCTTTGAGCCACAAAGGAAAAATCATAAATATTTTAATTAATAAATTGAACAGGATTGGGTTGTCTTTTTCTGTGTGGGTAATTCTGTCTCATTGTGTTTCTCTTGTTCACACATTCAGATAATCTAGGTCCGCAGGCATTGTGCTCAGGTTGTGTGTATGTGAACACAGATGTACCTTAATAGTTTACTAAACATATAGAAAAATGTATAGAAAATGTGAAACTTTTCAGAACAGGTTTTTGTGATTTTCTATATAATTTCCCTCATAGTAGACAGCGTGAACAAAACTGACTTTGACCTTCACAGCCCTTTTGTTCATTTATTTTAAAATCTCAGTATGTTTCTGTTGCAATAGGGGAACAAAATGGGAAGCTATTCTGTGGTTAATTTATCACCTGTGGTTTTCCATAACTGTTTCTCAAAGCCTCCTGGAGTAACTGTTTGTTTCACATATCAAAGGATGTGGGATAAAATCTTGTTATGGTTTTATGTTCATATTAAAAATTCTATTAACTCTTTTCCACAAGTGTGGCTTTAGATTAATTAGTTCTTCAAAGACCTTGAAAGGTATTAATAAAAAGGGCTAGAGGAGAAGGGAAGTGGGATTTCGTCTAGATTTTATATTTTTGTTTAAAAAGGTAATATTCAGTTTTTGATTTGTATTATTGCTATTGTGTATTCCAGTCTGCTCCCTAATAGATGGGGAAAGAGCAGATTATTATTTGGATCAAAACAGTAGAGCAACCCCACCTCTTACCCAAGTCAAAACTTGATCATTTTTCTTTCTGTAGAATTGAGGTGAAATTTGGCCATGGGGAGCAAAACAAAGGCAGGAATACTGCTATAATGTTTGTGTCTTTGGGGAGCTTTTTATTCATATTGCAGCCAACCTTGATGGTAAGGTGGGATAAAAATAATATAAAAACAGTATGAATAACATTATATCAATGTATCTAATTCTCAACATGGTCCAATGTATGGATACTTAAACCCAGAGACTAGAGCTGTAGATATGCAAGATAGATCTTTCTACAATTTTCTACAAACCAGATTTTTTAAAGAAAAAGGTGAGCTCTTAAAAAAACAACCACTAGTGGTTTAACCACCCCCAAATAATAGAAACAGCACCCTTAGCTTTAAGAAATGAATGTACTTATAGGATGTTGCTAGGCATCCACAATAGTATTGCCAGCCTTCAAGCCTCGATTTCTGTCACTAAAAGGCAGGGGGAGGGCCCTTTCCAGGGCTGTTTTGGTGTTTTATGGATGATTCATGAGACCAGGTCTGGCAGCAACCACTGGGTGACTTGCTACCACCCAGCTTGCCTTACTCACCAAGCCCAGCTGCTTGCTCCTGTTCAACAGCAGCCACCCTATGAAAGCCAGTGTGGTGTAGGTGGTTAGAGTTTCATACGAGGATATGGGATACCCAGGTTCAGATCGCCTCTCTGCTGTGGAACCTTGCTGGGTGACCTGATATCAGGCACATACTTTCAGCCCAATTTACCTCACAAGGTTATTGTGCAGATAAAATGGAGGAGAAGAGTAAACTGCTTTGGGTCCCCATTATGGAGAAGGAAATGAAATAAATAAATATAGCTGAAGATGGGGGAGCAGGTAAAAGTTAGGTTCTTTGGTGAATGGGAAGGAGAAAAGGAAGCAGGGAAAGGGGATAGCATATGGGGGCTGCCAGGAGGACAGAAATAGTGTGGGGAGAGCAACACAGGAAAATGAAGTTCCCTCCCTGCAAGTACTTATGGGTTCTCCACTGCACAACTGGGCCCAGGCCAGTGGCTGCCACCACATACTTGGGCTATAGCTTTACCTGATAGAGGTTGCTGGGTGAGGGAGAGGAGGCAAAGCTGAAGAAGAAGGACATAAAGTTAGGTTGGCTTGTGGGCAGGAAGGAGAGAAAGAACCAGGAAAAAAGAGGGTATGGGGGCTTTCAGGGAAGCAAAAGACGAAATAGTGGGGGAGGGGGAAATGTGATGCCTGCAAGTTCTTGCAGATTCCCCACTTATAAATATATAAATAATATAAAACAGTATTTACATGGATGAGATGTCTCTTAACTGTTCAGCTACTGTTTTTGGTAAGAAATTTCTCAGAGCGATTTAGAGCCCACATGATATAGTCGTTGGAATTGTCAGAGTAGGATCTGGGGAACTCAGGTTCAATTCCCCATTCAGCCAAGGATGCGTGCTGGGTGACCTTAGGCCAGTCACTCTCTCTCAGCCGAACCTACCTCACAGGGTTGTTGTGAGGGTTAAATTCAGGAGAGGAGATTGATGTAAACTGATTTGGATCCCCACTGAACAGAAATGCTGGGTATAAATGAAGTAAATCAATAAATAAATACATTTAAGAGAACTTTCCTTACCAAAGCCCCAGATGCCCATTGAGGTGCCGACTACACCGCCATTCTCAATGGGCATAGAAATCACAGGGAAGCTGGAAATGGTGCAGGGCTGTCTGTTGTTGCTCTGACTTTCTCAGGAACCTAGTCCATAGTAAGAAAAATGCTCCTCTGTCTCTAGATATCTCTGTAATGATGTAAGGAGCAATTTCATTGGTGGCAGAGATTCCCACTGTGTTCAGATTCTAGAGCACTACAAGACAGAATGCATTAGCTCAGCAGCACATCCATGGCTTTCTGGGCCTTGGAGTGTGCCTGCCCAGTTTAGCTCTGACTCCATATTACTCTACTATGGCAACAAAAACTTCCAAATGTGTGTCTGGTGGGAAGCTCTGCCACCACTGAAAGGGCTCCTTACATCATTACAGAGGTATCTAGAGAGGGAGAATATCCAGACCTTATGTTTCTCCTAAGTTTAAATCCTCCTTTAAAGTAAAGTTTGGGTCTAAAATCTTCTTTCAATAAGATCCTTCATTGTTTGATCCTGAAAAGACATACATACGTGTTGCTTGTTTAATCCTTCCTCTGTCCTGAAATACTATTTTAGTGTTTAAAGTTGTTCTGATTGATATATGTGTATGGTGCCAGGACTTCCAAACATCTTATACTTGACTATTTGTGGTTATTAATCTGTGATCATTCTTAGCAAGCAGCTTTGATGCCTATTTACAATAAATTAAACCACATCGTTTGGTTATACTTAAAGTCCCTACCACCTGTGTTGTGTATTTTCTCCAGCTTAGGTTCTAAACACTGGTGAAAAAGGGACAGTTATCCGTAAATATGAACTCTTTAGAAAGGACAGAGATGGGCAGGGATGGTGCTTCTCTGTGTATCAAAGAGGTCTCATGAATGTCCAATAAATAATATTTTGTTTTACAAATTACATATTTTAAAAGTAAGAGATACAGATCGGCAAGGATGACGTCAACAACATAGAGAATATAAAATAAATCAGAAAATAATTTTAAGCAGCTAAAGAATAAAAATATAAATTCCTTGATTACAACCAAGTTAAAAAAATATATTCTGTAACATTTAGGTTTTGCTTAATAGGGAATAACAAAGAAGCCAAGCTTCAGCAAAGCTATCTGGGGCTGCAGTCACACACACATTAAATAATCCACTTTCAATGCACTTTCCAACTGGATTTTACTATGTGAACTGGCAAAATCCAGTTGGAAAGTGAATTGAGAGTGGGTTATTTAGTGTGTGTAACCACAGCTTGGGTCTGTTTGTTCTGTAGCAAATTGAAATGGGCCTATTCTGCATCTAGCATTCGCTCTATTGTTTACCAAATCCACACTGGAACAGAAAAAGAAGCAGCTCAAAACCACATTCAAATACCCCGGGCCAATGTCGTACTAACTGCAGAGTCACCCCGGAACGACCATAGAACGGCCATAAATCTACGCAGATGGTACCATAAAACTGAGAGATCAAAGGAAGTGAAACCAGCATATAACTTTTCTGTTATAACTTAAACCAGTTAACTTTTCTGTGACTAGAGGTTTCCAGATGTAATTGAATCAGATTTTCTTATCAAGGTATCTGTTGACTCTAATTTCCTAACTGCTGAGAGTGCACAGACAATATATTCTCTGTACTGTGAACTGTTAAATTCTTGAGTGCATACATTTGTGTGTGCTATCCCATGATCAGGATTACAAGAATACCTTACTATTTTGCTGATCTTATTTAGATATGTATTGACAACAGTGCTTCACTGTAGGACAAGACCACCATGCACAAATCATGTGGATTTCATGACACCCCCTTCAATGAGTTTTGGATGATTCTGAAAATTTTGTGGCAGTTTTTAGAATTGGGCACCAGCACGTGTCCCTTTGTTGGACATATGGAATAAATTAGAAATTTTAAGAGGAATGAACTCCTCTATAAAATTGCTATAAACAGAGATGTAAAATTTCTGGAAGTTTAGAAGTTGTTTGGGGGAAAATGTTTTTTCCCCCAGATTTTTAAATTGAAAACAGCCTTCAGACTTTTTTAGGTGGTACAATTTGAGTGAAAATTTAAAAGCATTTTACTCATTTCAAGTTTTTTAAGAGCTTTTTTTCAGTGCTGCCCAAAATTTCCTAGCTATTAAATTTACACTATTTTCTGATGGAAAAACCAGTTTGTTTGAGTAAAACTTTGTCTGAAAAGCATTTTATTCATGTTCTCCAAAATTTCCATGGGAATTTGTTTTAAGTCCTCAGACTTTTGATTTAGATGATAGTGGAGTGAAAATTGGTGGAAGGAGCATTAACAATTTGAGATATGCAAATGATACCACATTACTGGCAGAAAATAGTGAAGACTTGAAATGACTACTGGTGAAGGTTAAAGCGAAAAATTCCAAAGCATGATTACAGCTGAACATCAAAAAGACGAAAGTAATGACTACTGGGGAATTATAGAACTCCAAAGCTGATGATGAAGAGATTGAAATTGTTCAATATTTCCTATTCCTTGGCTCCATCAAGAGATCACCCCAAAACAAGAGGAACTGATAAAAAAATTGATCGAAATAGCGGAAATAGATAAGTTAAATTTAATTTTACAAGGGAAATATGAAGAAATGTTTGAACAGAGATGGGCGGGACTGTATACATGGCTGGAAAATGTATAAATGACTCGAATACGTATGTATATTTGAAAACTTACTGATGAAGAAATTGAAATTGTTCAGTATTTCCTATTCCTTGGCTCCATCAATAACTAAAGGGAGACTGCAGCCAAGAAATCAGAAGGAAACAGACTGGGAAGAGCATCAATGACAGAGCTAGAAAAGAGCCTGAAGTGAAGGGATGTGTTGCTGGCAACCAAGTTCAAGAAAATTTATTTATTTATTGTCTTTACTGTTTTTGCAACTGGACTCATAAACAGCAATCCAAGAAAATTCACGCCATAGTATTCCGCATTACTATGTATGGGTGTGAAAGTTGGACAAGGAAGAAAGCTGGCAAGAAGAAAGTTGTTTCATTTGAAATGTGGTGTTGAAGGAGAGCTTTATGGATTCCATGGACCACCCAACAAGATAGATAACTGAGTTCTAGATCAAATCAAGCCTGAACTTTCCCTGCAAGCAAAAATGACTAAACTGAAACTATTGCACTTTGGGCACATTATGAGAAGATGGGAGTCATTGGAAAAGACAATAATGCTAGGAAAAGTTGAAGGCAGCAGAAAAAGAGGAAGACCCAACATGAAATGGATTGACTCTGTCAAGGAAGCCACAGTCCTCAGTTTGCAAAACCTGAGCAAGGCTGTTAACAATAGGATGTTTTGGAGTTCATTAATTCATATGGTCGCCATAAGCTGGAAGTGACCTGATGGCACTTAACGCACACAGGTGGGATATACTAACACATGCACACAAAGGAACCCAAAATCTGTGTATGATCTTGAACTTGAGAGAGAAATCTTGGAGCTTCTAAAGGGAAAAATATTGTAATAATGGTAACCAACTCCTTTCCCACATAATATCCAATTAACAAGTGGAATTCACTGTGTATATTCTCAGTTTCAAGGCAAATACATTTTCAGAGCATGAGATCAAAATAAATGGCTTTCCCTGGGCCAGTGATATGATGTTGATTCAATGAAGTGTTTGGACTTGGTTTGGACATCATCACGTTCACTTTTCCTCCAAGCCAGCTCAGTGTCAGAGATTTCTGCCTATGACTACAAACAGGAAACCTGCCATTTACAACTAGGTGCCGCGTTTTACTCTGGGGGTAGAGGATGTGATCATGTCTTGGCACCTGTTGATGCTGCCCATGTCATAACAGCGATATACAGTTTGTCATGGACTTTTATGCAAGGTGGTGACTTGAAATATCAGAAGGGGTGCTTGGCAGGGGAGCAAAGTGGGGATCTGAAGTCCCAGCAGGCAATAATCCAAGGAGATCCAAAGAAGGAAGCATGTGGAGCAGGACTGGATTCAGCAATTGAGTCAGAACCATGGTATGCAGTTCAAACACTGAACATTCTGGAATGATGTTAACAGCACTTGATAGAGGGACCCGGGGCTTTGGGGGGGAGGGGTTGGTGCCGGAACTCTCAAGAGGGAAATGAAGTTTTCAGTCTGTATACTGAAAACTCATGAACTTTTAAACATTTTAAAAAGAATTTTCTTGAAGAGGTGCCGGAACCCTGGAGGGACCAGACAATAAAAGGAACAAAAATGTGGCTTTCTTTAGCCTTACAGAGAAGACAGGGAAGTCCTGGAAGTGAGCCTTCTGATTGGTACCTGCTTGAGGTAGGGGTACAGATATGCCAAGGAGGAGCTTTCAAAGCAGAAGGCTATCCAAATAAGGGCTGCAGGAAGGGGGAGGGTTAGAGCAGTAATACTCAGTGGCTCATGACTCACATGTGGCTCTTTAAAATGGCACCAATACTGTACTGAGTCCAGACATGTTTGTTATCTATGAAATTCGTTCTTACCAATAACGAATGGCTGGAGACGGACTTCTTTCAATGAAGCAGAAATATCTTTTATTGCATTTAATACTCTTGTAAGAGGGTACACAGCAACAAAGCAGGCACACCCAATTCTTCAAAATGCCCCCTTTATACCTAACACTGTCCTGTAGAAAATAACATAGTCCCTCCCACTGAACTGCCACTGGTCTGGCAGCCAGAGTGTACAACTAATCTGAACGCCTAAAGGAATCACATGCTTCTCCCTCGCCCCCTCCCATACCTATCTCAGCTTTTTCCAAGACCACCCAACCTGTTTGCTTATTTCAAATAAGGCTAAATTTGCTTAGTCCAGACTTTCTATATTAGCATTTCTTTATAACACAGTACAAGTTTTCGCCTCTTAAGCAATCTTGTCCATTTCATGGGGTAAATTTGCAGTCATCAGCTTCCTGTCAACAGGTCCCGGACAACGAGATGTCCATTCTTAGCTTGTAAACCACCATCTGACCTTACGAGGTCGCTTTCCCCCATAGGGAACTTCCTCCTTTTTATGCATGCTCAGCACTTAAGCTAGAGATGTAGAAATAAGCCAAGAAAGTCAATCACACATTAAATTTTATATTTATTCATTCTTTTGATTAACCCAAGCATTCCCACTCTCCGTATTGCTTCTTTTTCTTACCAAAACCCACTAGTTCTACAAATTCCAGCATTTAGCAATAAATTGATTCTCATTAAATATAAAGTTAACGCCTTCCAATGTCTTTTTAAAACTTCCTCTTTCCATTTTCGTGCCCTTGTGTTTATCAGACAGCATTCTCTTTTCAAACCTTACTCCAACCCCCCCCCCCCCCAGCCCCCCCCCCAAGCGGTTTTGAGACAGGTTAGAGTCAGAACCATGGTATGCAGTTCAAACACTGAACATTCTGGAATGATGTTAACAGCACTTGATAGAGGGACCCGCGGCTTTGGGGGGGAGGGGTTGGTGCCGGAACTCTCAAGAGGGAAATGAAGTTTTCAGTCTGTATACTGAAAACTCATGAACTTTTAAACATTTTAAAAAGAATTTTCTTGAAGAGGTGCCGGAACCCTGGAGGGACCAGACAATAAAAGGAACAAAAATGTGGCTTTCTTTAGCCTTACAGAGAAGACAGGGAAGTCCTGGAAGTGAGCCTTCTGATTGGTACCTGCTTGAGGTAGGGGTACAGATATGCCAAGGAGGAGCTTTCAAAGCAGAAGGCTTTCCAAATAAGGGCTGCAGGAAGGGGGAGGGTTAGAGCAGTAATACTCAGTGGCTCATGACTCACATGTGGCTCTTTAAAATGCCACCTATACTGTACTGAGTCCAGACATGTTGATAAGTGAAACAGCTGGTAGTTTATTTCAGCTCAGGAAAACAAGATGATGAAAGCAGGACCAGAGGCCTACTTATATTCCCATAGTGAACCACACCCAAACACACAACCACACCCGTGACAGGATTATTTACAGTGCACTTGCATTCTATAGGTTACTCTAGGATTCTGACCACCCGATTGGGTGCGTTCTAGGATCCGTGCTGGTTATTGTCTTGGAGAGCAAAGCTTAAGCCATTCGCATGACTGTGTGAGGACTCGACCGCGAGCGCGGTCTATGTAAGAACACAACACCACTTGTGGCTCTTCTGGACACTGTTATCCAATGTGGCACCCACTCTGACCTGTGGCTCTTCTGGACACTGTTATCCAATGTGGCACCCACTCTGTGCTCTAGGAAAGTGAGCAAGGTTGGCAGATAGTTTCCACTTTGAAACATTGGCTTCCTCCAAGACTGGAAGACAGGTAAGCTGCAAGCTGCAGGCCTTAGGTCAGGCCCATCCTTACCAATAAACCCTCACCCTTCTCTTCACTCTTATCCCAGCACCTAGGCCAAGGTGGCCACAGCAAAGAAAGTATACAAGCACCACCTCAGCAACCACCCAAGAAAAGCGCAAGCTGGCCACAGTGGAGTGGTGGTGGTAGTTTTACTCCCCTTTCTCCACAACTAGATTGCTTACCTCCCAGAACCTTGGAAATCTCATGCTCTTGGTGAGCTATTGTTCTTCATACTGAGGAGAGAGCAAGAAAGCAGGGAGTGGAAGCCCTTCCCCATGCTCCGGATATACAAGTGTGGTGGCTGGGAGAGACAACTCTACATGCTCAGAAGTAATCTGGTGATTTAAAAAGTTATGGTTATATATTTTATGTTAATAGATATATTGTATATTATTGTGCATTTGCATTTGGGGATAGTGCACAAGGCATACAGTGGCTGTTCTGGTTAACGGTAATTGCTAATGTGGCTCTCTGCAAGCCGTGGAGTGAATACCACTGCGTTACAGTGAGGTGTCAGCTTGGAGAGTAAAATTCATTAAGTTACATGCTGAGGTTCTTTTATACAGCATTGTATCCAACGGCACCTTGATTGGATCAAAGTCCTTAGAATAATAGTTGTGAAGTTGGGGGGAGAGGTTGAATTTTGAGTTTTTCCACCGTGTCAGGGCAACACCCTTTTGCAACCAAACTAGTTAGCTATTGTACTTTGTGGTTAAAACTCAATAGTGGCCTGCTTCTGCCTATTCTACTGCATTTGCCTCCTTTCCCTGCAAATATCCTAAAGAAAAACTGCTAGACAAGGACTTGTCAAAGCCTTCTTACGTTTAGCAGAACAGTTGGGCTAGTTACGGGCCAAGAGGAAGCAAGATCATGACAACATGGTCCAGTTGCTACCCTCAACCAGTGTTCCCTCTAAGCTGAGTTAGTGTGAGCTAGCTCACCATTTTTTAGGCTCTGGCGCACACATTTTTGTCTCAGCTCAGGAAGGAGGGCTCCAGAGCAGATTTATTGATGCAGCAGCCAAATCGCTCGCTCACAACTTTAATGCCAGGAGCTCACAAAGTAGAATTTTTGCTCACAAGACTCCACAGCTTAGAGGGAGCATTGCCCACAACCCCAGCTTTGGCATTATATCCATTTAAACAAAAAAGACAACTAGTCATTTTTGGCCCAACCTTTTTCTTTAAAGAATTAGTAAATGCATGTTTGTTAGTGGGGGGGGGGGGGTTTCAGTGAGTGAAAACGTATTTGAATCACATCCCTATGTAGCTGTAGCTTAGCTTTAAGAGATGCTAGGTGATCCTTCTCTGTTTAGTTTGATCTGTATCTTAAACTTCTCTTTGTAAGACTTTGTAAGACTTGGAGACAGGGCATGTCTAAAACCAGGGGGGAGGTGTATGCCTTTGGTTGTTGGCTTCCCAAAGGCATTTGGTTGGCCACTGAGAAACAGGGTGGACTAGATGGACATTCGGTCTGATCCAGCTGGGTTCCTTTTGTGTTTAGTGTGTGTGAGTGCCATTTCCTAGGGAAAAACAATTCAAGATGCTTCATTCCAAGAGTCTGAATTGTGTTTTGATTTGCTTCATTTATACCCTACCGTTCTCCCTAATGGGGACCTGAGAGCAACTTTGCACCGTTCTCCTCTCATTCATTTTAGTTGCAGCAAGGTAGGTATTTTAAATTAGGGTGTTTTTTTTTAATTACAGCATGCGTATCGTGTTTCGTACCACAGCAGCTACCATAGCATGGCAAGTAGGGAAACCCCATTTGTCAGTGAAGTAGTTAATACACTCTTAGCAGTCCTTTATATTCCCAACATAAGGGCACATGCAAGGGCTTCTAGTCTTCTTCATCAGCAGTTCATATCTTGTTGCCCTTACCTGTAATCACCCTAACAGCATGGCAGAGAAAAAGCAATAGCCAAAGCTACTGATACAGCTATGCTGGTGTTGGAATAAGTCATGCAAGCTGGGCTTTTGTGAGAATGTTGCCCTGGGACTGCAGTGAACTGGAAAGTACTCAATTTTGTAGGAATACTGCAGGTAGCATTTCATTGATCTGTGAATTTTGTTCTAGTGGACAGACATAGTTAATTGTTTTTTATCTCATTTATTCATTTACATTTCAAGCCCAACCTGTCCTAGAAGCTTGAGGCAGGTAATAGTACTTAATTTTCACAAGTAGATTTGTTTGGCTCAAAGTAATTGTTAAACAAATCTACCAAGCACCTAACTAAAAAAAGAGTTCTGCCTTTCATTTTTCAGGTTTTGATTTTGTATTACCTCATGCTATAGTTTCAGGGAAATTGGGTGTTTTTTGTGTGAACTTCTCTGGGCAGGAATGACTTTTATTGTATGTAATAGCTCCATTAGTTGGGCAATATAGGGCAAACCAATCAAGACAACCCCCTTGGTGGTCTGGAGTTTCTCCCCTCCTATTCCTGCTACAAAGGTTATTTAAAAAAACAACACAACAACCCTAGAATTCAGAATGATCAACTTAGAGCCCCCCCACCCGGAAACTAATACACGTAAAAAACCTAGGAAATATATCCTGTGCTTATCTGAGCATAAATGGGCATGAAATTAAGCTTTAATCATATTATTTGGAAGATGGTTATAAGTCATGAAAAAACAATATTATTATTTTTGATAGTGTTAGGGTCCCCCTTATTACCTTTGTGTGCTATTACAAGATGCTGGACAAAATCTATTCAAATGAAGGCTTTTAGTTTTAAGTGGGAAACGCCTGCTGATATCAATTTTGGACTCTAATTGCAGAGTACAGTAATATCTTATGGGAAATAGTTTTAACACCTCTTAGATCTGTAAATGCCTTTCCCCTTCAATCTAGTCTGTAGTCAGATTTACAATAATATATCCAGAACAGACACTAATGATTAAGTTCAGGGACAGGTATTTTCATCTCTCACATATCCTTTTTTTTTGGGGGGGGGGGGCAATTTGAGGGAATTTATTTTCACAAGTGGTTTCTTCCCTTAACAAAGTAGTCAGATTCCTGTGTGAGACCATAGATTTTCCCCATGATTTAAAATATGACATAAGTTGAGGTTGCATTGTTGTGTCCCACACCAAGGTTCATAGGACAGCATTAGCTTGAAGCTTCTCATCTTTGCTGTTCTCATAAATCTGCTGGATGTAGTCCAAGGCCACTGCCATCAGATGTTTTCTAGGTTCACGACTGTTTTTGTATTTGAACCATCAGCTCTGGTGAAACACCGATGAGGTTCAAGAAGACACAGCTTTCCTGGATACAGGAGATTAAAGATGTGGACAGATATGGCATGTATTCCTGATTTTCCCAAGTGATTATACTGATTTACAAGGGACTAGTACTGTGGCTAGAGGACGGTGTTTGGATATGGAAAACCTAGGAATTAGTGCCAGCCTGCTTAGAGAGAGACTGTTGGCATCAAAGGCAGAGCACTTATCACCTGCTGTACTTATGTCTTCCATTCCCTGGATGTGTAGAGGGAAGCTGCCAGAACACGCACCACTGCCTTACTCAGACCCTTGGTCGGTCAGAGTTAGTGTTGTGTATGCTGACTGGCAGCAGCTCATCTGGGTCTCATGGAGTGGTCTTTCACATCACTTTCTCCATGCAAACCCAGATGCTCTAGCACTGAGCCATAGACCCATGCCCTTCTCGCTGAGTGCCTGCCTACCTGTTGTGGTAGAGACTGTTGCCACCAAGGGCAGAGCTCTTACCACCTGTTCTGCCCTCTCTCCCAGTCTGCAGATTTGTCTGTTGGCTGCAGGTCACTGGGTTATTAAGCAATCTGGGTTTATTTATCTGGCTTTCTGTTTTGTGGTTCTTCTTGTTCTTGACATTGTAGGCTGGTTTGAGTTCACACTGAGTGGAGAAAACTGGGTTAAAATCCCCAAATAAATAAATAGATTCAAAATCATTCTCAGGCTCCTTTCATACATTTCATGATAAAACATGTTTGGTATTGCATGTAAGTATATGCACACAAGGAACTATGCTCAACTTCAGGTCCAGGTCCATCACATGTACATTGAACCAAGGGAAAAAGTAATATATGAAAACAAAAGCCAGGGCTTTCCCCCATAGCACTCCCCTTTGGTACTGATCTTGTGCAATGCCAGGTCCACCAATAATAAGACCGTGATGCTGCAAAGTTACATTCCATCAGTTCTGGCTCTGTACTGCTTCAGTTTATGCTCCAGTTTATGCACACATTTTTATGTCTTTAGATTTTGCTTCTGCTTCTCTTTTGTTGTTTTGTTTTTTGTTTTTTGTTTTGTTAATCCCCAGATTTTTTTCTGGTTTCTTTGAAACCACTTTTATCCCAATCTTTTTCTGGAAGCCAGTTTTGAGTTGGCTTTTCCTGGTGATTAATGTTTCTGTCATTTTTCTTTTCCCCATCCGTTTCCAGCCCACTTTTCAATGAGTGTACAGTTGTCATGATTAGACCACTCCCTCTCACACCCCTGCCCTGGAGATGAGGAGGGGGTGTTGTGACACTACTGATTATGACAATGGTAACAACAGCACCCTCCTGTGAAAATCCTCATTATTTAAGGAATGTGGGGAAGGAACTAAATTTAGGTTCATGTAAGGTTAGTGTAGGGTATGTGAGTCAGTTATTTTCAGAATAGGAATTCAAAGCTGCGGTATTTAGTGTATTGATTAGTGATGAATTTGGTATTTGTTGTATTATCCTATTGTAAGCTGCCCTGAGTCCTATTTTAGGGAAGTGTGGCCTAGTAAATCCACTTAAATAAATAAATAAAATACAGTTATTGAGCTGATACTTGTAAGCGTGAGGAGAAAGAGAAGAAGATAGTGGTTCTGATTGACATCACGAGTGCCAGCACCGGGTTGGGTATCCCAGTGACCAGGTGTAGAGGGAGGTACAATGTAAAATAGTGCTGAGGAATTCCAGGATACATTAGTATTTTCAATTGCATACTTACAATTTTTGTGAGAGCATTGGGTTATTAGAATTGAATTCACTACTAATCTAAAACCAAAAAGTTAATTTAAAAAGATGGCCCAACAATTCAAAATGGCTACTTGGAATGCGAGAGACCTTAACAATAAAATCAAACTTAAAAGGACTTCAAACTACTGGACTAAAGAGCGTGTTAATATACTATGTATGCAAGAAACACATCTAAAAAGGCCTGATGGTTTAGTGTTAAAAACAAAATGGTTTATCCAACATATACATGCACCAGGTTCTTCAAAAGCTAGGGGCACTGCTATTTTAATATCTAAAAATGTCCCCTTTCAATGTCAACAGACTAAATTAGACCCAAAAGGGAGGTTTGTTTTTGTAAGAGGAGAGCTAAACGGGGAACCACTAACAATAGCCTCGATTTATGCTCCCAATTCTGAACAAATCCCATTTATTGAAAGTACACTGCAACAACTTATGGAGTTTAAACAAGGTGAAATTTTAATTGGTGGCGACCTTAACTACATAGATCCAAAATTGGTGGCGACCTTAACTTATAGATCCAAAAAAAATATGATACTCATAAAACATACTCTAAAAAGAAAAAAATGTAAACCAACAGAACTAGAAAATATTTTTAACTTTTATAACTTATGTGACATATGGAGAACATATAATCCTGAATCTAAACAATACACTTATTTTTCTCCTAGGCACAACGTCTATACTCGTACAGACTACATATTAGCTTCAAATTTTTTTATTAATCATGTTACTTTAGCTGATATTGGAACATGCAAAATCTCAGACCACGCTTCGGTAACATGTTCAATAGTTAATCAACAAAATGATGAAAAAGGTCCAAAATGGAATTTAAACAAATTATTATTACAAAATGAGGCTTTTTTCACAACTTTAAGAACAAAGATTACAGAATATTTTAAATTTAATTCAGAATGTGTGGCTACCCAAGCCAACATATGGGATGCGTTTAAAGCGGTCACAAGGGGCCACCTGATTGCCTTGTCTTCATCCTTCAAAAAAAAAAACAGACAAAAAGTTATTAGTGAACTCCAATCAAACATTAAAAAGCTGGAATTAAAACACATGAAAGTTGGAGGGGGAAAAGCTTTAAAAAAACTTAACCATGAAAGGAAAAAATTAGACTTATTAGAAACATCATATATACAAAAACAACTATTAACATTGAAGCAAAAATATATAACTAAAACACCTAAATCCATAAAAATGCTTAAACATAGAATTGATCATAAATTTTCCTCAACTCTAATACATGCCATACGAGACTCAGCAGGTTCTTTACAGGTTACCTCTAAAAATATTAATGACTTTTTTGTGATTTTTATAAAAATGTTTCTCCTTCTCCGTCCTCTTCCCCGCCATCTTTTATCGAATGTTTACTTTTGCCGCAGTTTCTAAAGTCTCTGAATGTGCGCTCAAGCACTTATACACGCCTTGGTAAGTTTTTCTCAACAGATTTCAACACTTTCGCTTCCGCTCCCCCCCCTGTTTTTTTGCTTAAAAGTTCGTGCGCATGGGAGGAGCCCCTCCCCCCACTCGTTTCACTTCTCGGTCTGTGGGGTGGGGAGCTTTCATTTTAAATTATTGTAGACGCTTTATTCTGACTCACATTCATATTGGCCTTCTGACCTCGTTTAGTCTGATTCGATCGCTCGATCCCCAGTGCTTGTCCCGGTCAGCATCACTAAGTTCCATACGGATACTCGCAGGAGGGACCGTCAGGGCGGAGAGGCACCTCAATTCCCCAGCATCGCGCTGGCGAAGAGGCGTCCTCTCAAAAGCCCCATGGCTAGAAGCCCTTCGCCGGGCCTCATGGGGGGCAACAAGCCTGCGTACCCCCTCCTTCTCGCTCATGCGCAGCTCGCATCCCTGGGAGGTCTGGGAGATCCAACTGCTCAGGGTGCCGCCATCCACCAGAAGTCCACCAAAGTTAAAATCTACACGGCCTGAGGGTAAGGCTTCCTCGAAATCGAAAGTCAAGCCCTCGACATCGGCTTCGACTCCAGATGTCAACCCAGTCGTCATTACTGGTTTAACGACATCGATCCCTGCTGTAGCTGTTGTACCTAACAAGTCCACTCTGCGGCCTCCAACACCTACACTCTCTTCAGCCTCTGGCCTTATTCCGCTGCATCAATCTATGAGATCTCTTCCGGACATGTCTTGTCACTAGAATTCTCGATCTCCGACACCACACTCCCGTACCCCAATCCACCATTTGGAGGGCAGGGAGCATTCTGCTGGCCATCGATCTTGATCTCGATATGATCGAAAACGTCTTATTTGTCGAAAACGTCTTATGTGTCGCCAGTCACCATCTCCTTCAGGATCGCCTTCTGATGATGAATACTGGTCTGATGAATGAGATCGACCAGATTACTATCCGTATTATTATCCGAGGTCTCCTACTCCTTGTCGACACTGATACGATCGCCTTCGTCACTTCGAACGTGATGACCACCCACGCACTTTAGATCGCGCGAGACGATCTCGGTCTGTGACTTCGGCCCGTTCTGTGGCCTCTGACCAGCCTCCTGACCTCTCGAGGCCTACGGATGCCCCTAAGTGTTCTCTCTCAGAACCTGGGCTTCATCCCCCTGTTGATGACTTGATACCGGCTGATCTCACTCAACAGCGGAGATCTTCCTCTCCCATGTCAATTTCCGACAACTCGGATTCGGCAGATCTCGAACTTGATGTTTCGCACATCGACGATGACCTTCGACCCTCGGGGTCTATTTCACCTACTGAAGGTCTGAAAGCGTATCTGGTGTCGCGGAGTGCGCATCTGGCGTCCCCAGGTCCCCGTTTGATTCTAGCAGTCCAATTGCACCCTGCTGAGGTTCGGCTATAGTCACCACACAGAGTCAGGTTTAGTGGTAAACTATATACAGTGTAGTTTATTTACAAGTCACAGTTCTCTCGGGCAAAGTGCTTTGCCAAGCAATGGGTTTTCACATCAGCAACACAATGCACAAGACTGTTACAGTTATATACATATGTCAACCAATCACATTGCTGCTGAGTCACTCTGATAAGACATCAGCTCTGTACAAGTTAGAACAGGATTGCTCTGGTCTCTATGACTGTCAGTTTCTTGACACCTGTCACATCAGATTGGCTTGATCTATGTACATTGTTACACATGCTTCACATATGCTGAATACTTACATATTCCAACATCTGGAGCTTGTAACCAGGTTGGCATCTGCCCTTCAAGTCCAGGGTTCCACTGAATCCCTGGCTGTGACTGATGTCATTCACAAACTTGTTCAGGCCTTCGATGGTCCTGCCTCTATTGCCGGTCCACCTCTCCACACTTAAGGAGACATGGGTTCATCCCGCTTCCATTCCTCCAGTCGCTAAACGATACGAAACTCTCTATAAGGTCCAAGAGAGCTCGGGAAAGTTTCTCCACCGAATT
The DNA here is from genome assembly GCF_001447785.1 of Gekko japonicus. Taxonomy (NCBI): domain Eukaryota; kingdom Metazoa; phylum Chordata; class Lepidosauria; order Squamata; family Gekkonidae; genus Gekko; species Gekko japonicus. The sequence continues at coordinate 85,670 of NW_015170403.1, forward strand.
CCATGATTGTCCAATCTTCTTCAAAATCGAAGCAATCTGCCCGCCACTCTGTGCCTCCCGATCGCGAAGGCCGCAAGATCGATGTTATCGTGAGGAAACTGTATCCCTTCGCCTCTATGAATCTTCGTATTGACACCTACCTGTCATATCTGTTGGCCTATGCCTTTAATGTAGCTAATGCGGTCTGTCCCGTCTTACAGTTTGTTCCGGAGGAACACCGTCCACTTTACAGCCTGATGTGAAATTCCGGATTGAGAATTTCTCCTTCGATGGCGAAGGTCTTTTCCACACTACCACTGATGAAGCCTTAAAGGCTGTTGATGATAGTTGGAAACAGGCTCGCAACCTCGGTGTTTCGGCATCGACACCTTGACGTCAATACCGTTCGTGGAAACCTTATTATGCCAGACGTCAGCCATCTCCTGCGCCCACCTCCCATTGGAGAAAGAGGCCCTATGACTCCCATTATCCTAATAGGGTGCGCCAACAGGCCCCTAAAAAACCCCAGCAGCCCAAGCAGTCTGTTTGACCGCTTTGATCGCCTGCCATCTCCTCCATCTTACACCCCTCCCGTCCGGACCCGACTCTTCCCCTTTCTACGAAAGTGGGAAGAAATTTCAACCGATGCCTGGGTGCTTACCATCTTATGGGTAGGGTACGCCATAGAGTTCGTTTCGCCTCCTGACCTACCTCATTATGTCATCACCTCTCCGGATCCTTTCCTCGATTCCGAGATTTCTGCGCTTCTAGCCAAAGGTGCCATCGAGGTCGTCCCGGAAGTGCAACGAACCCTAGGCTTTTATTCAAAATATTTCCTCGTACTGAAGAGGGATGGTGGCTTCAGGGTCATTATGGATCTCCGAGATCTCCATCGGTACATTCGATGTCACAAGTTCTGAATGGTCACCCTACAATCTATCCTCCCATGGATTCCCCGAGCGGCATGGCTCGCCTCTGTCGATCTCCTGGATGCCTATTTTCATGTCACTATCCGTCCACAGGATCAAAGGTTCCTGCGTTTCGCTGTCGGCTGTCGGCTACTCACATTATCAATACTGGGTCCTTCCGTTTAGACTCTGCACTGCACCGAGGGTTTTTAACCAAGCTGATGGCTGCGGTGGCTGCAGACCTCCATCGTCGGGGGATTGCCATGTATCCCTATATAGACGATTGGCTTCTTGTTGCCTCCACCCAACACCAGCTTCTCCAGGACGTCCAAACCACCCTGTCTCTCCTTCGTGCCCTCGAGCTTTGTGTCAACCTAACCGAGTTGTCCCTACAGCCTCTTCAAGCCCTTCAATTCCTGGGTGCCCATCTTGATACCAACCCCGAGACTGCGTTTCTCCCGAACTCGAGGGCCTCCAACATACGTACTCTGGTCTCCCAGTTCCAGACCTCTCCCCATCAGTCTGCTTGCTCCGTTATGAGGCTCCTGGGGCATTTTGCAGCTACTGACTTTGTCGTCCGTCATGCCAGGTTGAGGATGCGTCCTCTCCCACTGTGGCTTCTCTATGCCTTCAACCCTCTCCGCAGTCCGTGGCACACAATCCTGTCGATCCCACCCCCTGTCGTTGACTCTCTCGCTTGGTGGTCTCACCCTCCCCACTTGCTCTCTGGCATGCCCTGTCAAGTCTCGATCTCCACCGACGCATCCCTCTGGGGTTGGGGAGCCCAGTGCTGAATCCTTTCGGCACAAGGAACCTGGTCTCCTTGCGAAGCAGCCCTTCATATCAATATCTTGGAGCTGTGTGCCATTCATCTCGCTCTCCGCTCCTTTCTCCCTGTCCTTCGAGGCCAAGTTGTTCGGGTTGCCTCTGACAACACCACCAAAGTCTACTACATAAACAAACAGGGCGGGACAGCCTCCTTTCATCTTTGCCATGCAGCAATTGATCTCTGGCAATGGTACATCCACCACTCCATCACACTCTCTGCGATCGACATCCTAGGCATTCAAAACGTACATGCTGATCGCTTGAGTCGCTCTCAGTTTTCGGACAACGAATGGTCCATTCACCTCCGATACCTAAAACCTGTATTCCTCGAGTTTGGTCGCCCTGTCGTAGACGGCTTTGCAACTCCACACAATGCCCGGTGCTCCCGCTTTTTCAGCTGCGGTCTGCCTCCACTCGGTCCCTGGGAGATGCCTTTCTCCACACCTGGCTGGGGACCCTGTTTTATTTCTTCCCTCCGTTTCCATTGATCTCCTGGGTCGTTCAGAAGATTATGACCGATGCGACGTCCTGCATCCTAGTCACTCCATGGTGGCCGTGCCAAGTCTGGTTTTCGCATCTCCTTCGGCTCTCCAACCAGACATTCCATCCTTTCCTGTCATTCCAGATCTCCTCTCTCAGGCTTGAGAAAAGGTCCTCCACCCCGATCCCGGGTTCTTCCGATTAACAGCCTGGAAGATCCTGCATTAGACTTCCTGCCTGAAGTGTCCAAAGTCCTTCTGAATGCCAGGAAACCATCTACCCGTGCCACGTACGCTCTAAAGTGGAAGAGGTTCTAGTCATATGCCTCTGATCAGTCCTTTGATCCTCTCCAGTTGTCTCTCCGTGAGATTTTTTCCTATCTCCCGTAAGATTTTTTCCTATCTCATCTCATTAAAGAATACTGGCCTGGCCTACTCGACTTTAAAGGTCCATTTAGCGGCCATCTCGGCCTACCATGCCTTGATATAGGGATCCACGGTTTTTTCCCCACTGCCTTACCAAGTCGTTCCTCAAAGGTGTCCTCCACCTCTGTCCCCCTAAGAAGCCTTTGGTGCCTTCGTGGAGTCTCTCTCTGGTTCTCACTCAACTGCTGTCTAAGCCGTTTGAGCCCATAGCCATGGCCGAGTTCAGGTTACTCTCCTGGAAAACTGCCTTCCTTATAGCGATCACTACTGTGCGCAGAGTAGGGGAACTAGCTGCCTTTCGGGCTGATCCCCCCTATACAATTTTCCATTAGGAAAAGGTTGTCCTTAGGCCAGATCCTTCTTTCCTGCCTAAAGTCGTCTATGCCTTTCATCTGTCCCAGTCGTCTGTTTTACCTTCATTCATTCTTCTCGGTTCGAATGAACCGAATGCACATCCCTACTCATAACAAATGAGTTCGACACCACTGATCTAAGCGGAGTCGGTAGAAAGGGTTTTTTGCACTAGCTTGCTTCTCCAATAATAAAACATAATGAAAGTTTAGGATTTCAATGGTTAAATCCAGCTTTTGAATGAGCCCAGAAACTAACATAAAACCCATGAAGTTCTACACCAACAAAAATCTGTTGTCTGTTTTCAACACATGATAGTGATCTTGCTATGTTTTTAATTAATTTCAGAGAAAATCCATATACAGTGCATGCATTAATCTAATTGAGAGGTAATAAGAGCATGGATCACTATGGCCAGATCTTAATTCTTGTATGAGAGCCACAGCTGGTGAACCAGCCAAAGCTGGTTAAAGGAACTGTATTTTACAGAAGAGACATAGACATCCATTGCAAATGTGAATTTAAAAACACCTCCAAGATGTGAACCTGTTCTTAAAGCAGATTACTACCCCCATCCAGTGTAGGCTGAATCCCAATTTCTTGATCAGCATATCATCGTTGACCAACAATATCTCAGTCTTAAGGTAAACTGATACTCAGTTTATTGGCTTTCATATAACCCATTACTGCCTTCGAGTACTTGTTCAGAGCATCCACTACTGTACCTGACTCTGATGTGAGATAGAGATGCATATAACCTGCATAACTTGTTAACTCCATGGATTCAAATGACCTTTCCCAGCAGCTTCATGTAGATGCTTAAAATTATGGTTTTTTAAAAAATTTCAGATATTTATGAAAGGGCATGATTGATCTTTGTTAGTATGTTCCTACCAAAAATATGAGCTTTCTGTAACACACAACTGCTTTGTGTATAACTGGAAAAACTGAAATAACATTAAATAGCTCTCACTCATGAAGCTCAATGGTAAGGTTCCAGGTGGGCAAAAAAAAAAGAGAGAGAGTGGAAATAGGCAATTAAAGATTATCAGGGCAGGAAGCTATATATCATCACATGATATTTGCTTGCAGACCAAACTGATATTAAAGGGACAGCTACAGGGAGCAGATTAAAAACTGGCAACTCTATACCTTTGAGCAAGTAATTATTGTTTCAGAAATTAGTCCTTGACATGATTGGCTATAATAAATCCCAGTAACATCCTGAAAATCTTAGGCTAGGCAGTTTATTACCAATTGCAAACTGCAGCTTCCAGATTATACAGTTTTACATACACACATTAGTTCAGTGAAAGACAGCCGAAAGAACACCATATAATGCAGATCCAAAAGCTTATATATTATTCCATTTCCATGTTAGATCAACCAATCAAATCTCTAGTCAGAAAACATTTCCAAATAAGGCACAAATTAATTATTGCTGACACACAGTGATTGGTTAAGCTTTGATGTTGCTGAGCATGCCTTGTGCAACACGAGTACGTGATTGTCTCACTTTAAATTTATAACTGCTCCTGCACACGCACACCTGAGCTAAAGCTAAAGTTTCCCTGAACACTCTCTTTCAGTGTAACTGATTTTATACAGTTGTTGTGAGGCTAAAGCTCTACACTGAGATCTTTGGAAAGAGAGCAAAATACGCAGATAACATAATATTCAAGTATAAATCTTTGGCTAGGAGGTAATCCTCGTTTCATTGACCTTCTGTGAGCTGCATGAAGTGTCCACATTTACATCAACAGAAGATAACGATTGCTTTAATTCCAACTTTCTTCATCATCCCAGCTCACTCTCACTGTTATTTTTTCCTTCCTCTTGTTGCTATTACATTGATAAGCTAGGGACTCTATAATTGTCATGCTGAGCGAAATGAAGGATATCACAACAGCCCTTCAAGCAAGTCTTGGAGGGGAAAATAAACAGTATTCTTGACCAAATGGAGTTGCATTTGATATATCAGCTGTAAAAGGGTAAAGGTTCCCTTGCTCGAAAGCCAGTCGAGTCCGACTCTAGGGTTGCGGTGCTCAACTCCGTTTCAAAGCCGAAGGGCCAGCGCTGTCCGAAGACGTTTCCGTGGTCATGTGGCCGGCATGACTAAACACCAAGGCGCATGGAACGCTGTTACCTTCCCACTGGAGTGGTACCTATTTATCTACTTGCAATTTCTTGCTTTCGAACTGCTAGGTTGGCAGGAGCTGGAACTAGAGACGGGAGCTCACTCCGTCATGTGGCACCCGGGTCTCGAACTGTTGAACTACCGACCTTCCACAGCCTGCAGTTCAGTGTCTTAACCACTTGAGCCACCGCAGCTCCATATCAGCTGTAGGCATGGTGAATTTGGATTATAACATGGATTAAAACAATTTCTAAATATCTTCCTGGTTGCAGGGGAATAGCTGTGGTTTTGTTTAATGCCTATCTGGTTTTGCCCATAGAAGGAATAGCTTTGTAGTTTGGTGGTATTTGATAAGGAAAATATCCACCCGCAGCATGTCAGTGTTGAACTTGGATTCATGTTTGATGACATGCAGATTTGCAGTTAGGTGAAAATGATACAGGGTAAAAGCATGTGGTGAGGCATTGCATTTCCACTTTAAATCTTAAGGAAAGGAAAAGTTAGAAAGTCTTCTTGGTGGAGAAATAGAAACACAATTGAAGATCTGCATCTGTATCCAGAGATATATATTTGCTGAAAATTCTAAAAAAACTCAACGGGTGCGTTCAGATGCAGCGTTTATAACGGAATCTGTGACGGTTCCAACCGGTGTGCTTACCGGCGTTCACACAGCGAACATCTGTCTTCCCTCTCTATCCGTTGTAAAGAGCTTTAAACCGTTGCACTCTCCCACTAGGTCCGAAGTGGTGGTAAACAGAGTGCAACGGTTGTAAACGGTGCACCCCGGTGTCTGATCACTCTCCAACGTTGCAGAGACACTTCCGTCGGAAGCCTGAGGCTTCCGGCTTTCCCCCGCCATTTTTTTTAAAAAAGTAAGCGATATGCGCTTGGGCAAAGCTTCACCCCGAGCGTTTGTTAAGAGAAAAAAACAACAACGCTTAGTTTAACTTCCCGGAGGAGTCCTCTCCACTTTAGCCCAGTCCTCTAATCCAGCCGTAAATCTTCTAATATCTGTGCTCATCCACATAGCTGAATAGTCTCTAACATGACCCTCTGCCCAGTTCTTAGAATGATTACGGTACCAGTCGCCTCTTCTTTGCTGTCAGAGCGCCAGCAACACGCCGAACCTCTCCCAGCCACTTTTCCACTCGCGCGTTTCTGAGCTCTGTCTCAGCCAGCCTTACTGGAAAACTCTTAAAGTGTGATCGCGTTTATGCCGGCATAAACTGCACCGGTTCCAACCGGTGCAGTTTATGCCGGCAGAAAGGCCCCGTCTGAACGCACCCAACATGTGCATCAAAATTGTGACTTTTTTGTACTTGCAACATCTTTTGTGTGTGAGGATCTGGGATTGGGCCTCATGAACATAAACACTCAGCAACACTCAGTTCTGGTGGTGGAGCCTGATGAGGGGAGGGTTGGGGCCATAATGCCATAGAATCCAACTTCCAAAGTGGCCATTTTCTCCAGGTGAATTGATCTCTGTCACCTGGAGATCAGCTGTAATAGCAGGAGATCTCCAGCTACCACCTGGAGGTTGGCAACCCTAGTTGGAGCCTACTGGTTTCTCCACTCAATCTTGCCCAGTTTCCATTCTCACGGCATCCTCCATCCTGTGTGACTTTTGTCCAAATGGGTTCCATGATTACAGGCATGGGACTGGATGCTGCCAGGTAATAGTGGAAGAAAAGTTTTATTTAACGCAGTCCCATTTGCACAAGACATTCTGCAAGAGCTACCGTAACGTCAAGTTTGTTTTTTTAAATTCAATCAGTGTTGCGATGTGCAAAAGCAAAAAAACTGATGCCGTCATTGCAGTCCTATTAGGAAGTGTGGTATGATTTGATCAAAGAAGGCCATTGGGTGGAGGATGCTGAAATATATCTTGTGCTATGTCTTGCACAATCAGAAATGCAAGACAGGTTACAATCAAGTTGATTTTGGGAACTAAGTTTTCATGACTGCATGACGTATTAACTATGTTAATAACTTGGTAGAAATCAGGGAGAACTGAAATCACCCTATCCATATATGTGGACTCAGAATGCAGGAGTGGTTTGTGTGTGTAAGCACACACACACGCCCACACACACAAACCCCAGAATGTCATCAGTGTTGAGATAATATCAGATTTATTTTAATTTGGTTAAAAGCAAGAAATGTAATTAATGAAAAACCTTTAATTGGCTGGTACACTGTTTGATTATTTATATAATCCTAATGGGAGAAAAATGGGAACATCTTAAGTAGGCTATTGAAGAAAATTACAGATAATCAAGGGTGTAACCGTGATGCCATTTTCATAAAGGAAAATACTGTCAGTCTTGGAAACTGAAATGCAAGTAGGTGTGGTCCTAAGTCCTTTAAGCAATGCTAATCATTTTAAGGGCATATAGCTTTACACTTCTGTCTGACTTTAGTATAGTGATTGGAGGCGAAAACAATGAATCCTTTCAGTGTTTTTGGATTCATTATTGGGAACACACATTTTACAGAAGATAGCTAATGTGTTTGGATGTTTCATAGGGCTGTATGTTATGATTAAATTTATTAAAATCTTTTTCTTTTTAGATAGTGTGGTTCAGATTAGTATCATTTCAGTTTTTGGCTTGGACTATGCTAACAAACTTAATCTGTTGTAGAAAGTCTTAATTTAATGCTGAGACAGCTTAATTTATAACAACAAATATGAAATATAGCCTTGATTCATTTTAGCAGGTTTATATCCATTCTTCATTAGCAATTGGATACACTGTGCCAATGTAAGACTTTATGAAGGTTGGTCAGACTCATTTGTGAAATGAGGTGATGAAAGCCATTGGGCCATTACATTGATAATGTTGCTTGTTTATCACAACCATAATCTTTGTTGTGGGTTCATAAAGTTATGTGTCCTGACTTCTTGTACTGTGCTAACCAGGAGAATTTTAAGCACCAGTACATGCATGGGTCTCCCTTGGCCCATCTCTAAACTCCAGCTGCATTCACTCTGTCACTTTGTGCTAGTTGAAGAGCTGGCCATTATTTATTTATTTATAAATTATGCAAATAGAGGAGAAGAGAATTTATTTATTTATAACTTTTACTAGGAATAGGGTTCATTGTGGAAATAAATACAACGAGC
>NW_015170404.1:0-10457 GCF_001447785.1 Gekko japonicus
ATCACTCTGACATATATCTCAATAGTTATCCCTCAGTCATTTCTCCAAGCAAAAGAGCCCTAACCTCTTTAACCTTTCTTCATAGGGAAGGTGTTCCATCCACTTAATCATTTTATTTGCTCTTTTTTGCACCTTTTCCAATGCTATAATATGCTTTCTGAGGTATGGTGACCAGAATTGCACACAGTATTCCAAATGAGGTTGCACCATCAATTTATACAGGTGCATTATGATACTGACTGATTTGTTCTCAATTCCCTTCCTAATAATCCTCAGAATAGCATTGGCCTTTTTTATTGTAGTCACACAGTGTCTTGACATTTTCAGTGAGTTATCTACTATGACTCAAAGATCTCTTTCTTGGTCAGTCTCCACCAGCTTGGACCCCATCAATGTATATTTATAGTTAGGATATTTGTCCTCAAAGTGCCTTGCTTCGCACTTGGCCACATTGAACCCCATTTGCCACACTGATGCCCACTCACCCATCCTTGACAGATCCCTTTGGAATGCCTCACAATCCTCCCTGGTTCTCACTACCTTGAACAACATCATGTCATCTGCCAATTTAGCCACTTCACTGCTTACTCCCAACTCCAAATCATTAATGAACAAGTTAAAAAGCACCGGACATATTATAGAGCCCTGCAGTACCCCACTTCTTACCACCTTTTGTTAGCCAAATTGCTTTATTTACAGCAATTGGCAATTTATAATTGGGTTCTTGCCAGTTTATACCAAGGTCCTGTTCCCACCAAGGGTTACCAGTAAAGGATTTGAGGTGGTTGTGGTTAAAATAGATGTCTTTTACTTAAAAATATATCTCATACAAACAATACTGATGCACTCACACATTCAATCAAGTTTCTAATAGTTACAGTTAGAAATAAGTACGGTTGCATTAGCAGGTAGGGGTGATGGTGGGCGATACTTATCTGTCTTGCAGCTTGGTTGTTCTAATGAAGAATAGAGGGAAGAGATGGAAAACTAAGGAATTCACACATGACCAGAACCAGCCAGAACGTGTGGGTCTCTTGACTGCAGATCAAGTGATCAAAGTAGAGATCAAAGTAGAGGGGATAGCAAGGGGCACTTAAGAGGGGTTAAAGCAGACAGGGGTTGTTGCAGGGGAGATGCTAGTTGATCAAGTAGGAGGAGCCAGGTGACTGGTTTTCTCCTTTTATAGGGGGTCCAAGAGATGGGTGGTAACTATGCCAACCTCCTGACCCACCTACCTGTTAGTCCATCCCAAAAACAATCCTATTGGTTGCATGTGGGAAGGGGAGGTTACCTAAGAGGGGTGGCCAATAACCTAAAACCTTACTCAGAGTATGGCATCTGGACAGGTGTGAAACCTAGGTGTCAGGATGCTCCATTGTAGTGCTGATGAAGCTGGCCATTCCATTGATAACCAAATGTCCATATGGCAGGAAATACCATCTCAGAAACAAAGCAGGTGGTGGGTAGTACGTGACTACAATCAGCTCTGTCATGGGGCTGTCTCTTCCTAGAATTGTTGTTTTCATTGCTCACAATAATGGAGGTTTGTGCTTCTTCACCAGGCTGGGTAACTGTGTAGCCGAAACCTTATTTACATGTAAGGTATGTGCAGGCACCTTCTATGCGTGACATCACAATGGGTGACTTAAAGTGTACAGCTTTCTGAGCCTGTGTGTGTGTGTGTGTGTGTGTGCACAGTCCATTGTGTGTTGCAATAAGCAGTCCATAAAGCAAATATCAGGCTTATTCTCTAACACTTTCACTGTGAAAACTGCCCATTTATACTCACTCTCTGTTTCCTGTTAATTAGCCAGTTTTTAATCCACAGGAGGACTTGTCCTTTTATCCCTTGACTGCTGAGTTTACTCAGGACCTTTGATGAGGAACTTTATCAAAAGCTTACTGGAAGTCTAGGTAAAAACATCTATTGGGTCACCCTTGTCTGCATGCTTGTTTACCCCCTCAAAGAACTCTAAAAGGTTAGTGAGACAAGATCTTCCCTTACAGAATCCACTCTGATTCTTCCTCAACATCTTCTGTTCATCAATGTGCTTACTAATTCTATCTTTAATAACAGATTCCACCAACTTACCTGGTATCAATGTTAGACTGACCAGCCTGTAATTTCCCGGCTCTCCTTTGGAACCTTTTAAAAAGATGGGGGTTATATTTAGTGCCTTCCAGTCCTTGGTAATAGAGGCAGATTTGCATACAGTACATCCACAGTATAATTTTGATGGTCATTTGGAATCAGAGAATGCATATTGAAGATGTCTAGGTATGATGTATTGGACACCTTGTCCCAAGAAAACAAACACTATTTAAGAATTATAACTTCTAAAAATATTAGGGAGTGCTAGAAATATTATTGCTCTCATTCTTTGCTTATCTGCATATGGAGCATGGTTTGGTGATTCTCCTTGAAATCAGTGGTGAAAGCCAATCATGTAGATATGAAACACTGTCATATGCCTTCTCATTGACACAGGTGGACTATAACTAATAAAATAAAAAATAATCTGGACAAGCAAAGAAATGCATGTGTTGAAAAAGATTCATCAGTTTAAATGAATGGAGAATATGTTATTTCTGCGGTTGTGTAGCTGGATGAGAGCACTGGAACTGCCATCCTTAGAAAAGATTACTGTATGTCAGGATGTACACCTTTTCCTTGTTAGGATATAGTTAAAAAACATAACTGATAGGAACTTCAGTCAGTCTATGGCAGGGTTCCCCAGCCTTGTTAACCCTATGGACACTTTTGGAATGTTGAGAAGGGTAGAAGGGAGGGCACCATAACAAAATGACTGCAATGGGACAGAGACTAATACTGCGGTGGGGGCTGGGTCCAATCACATAATGTTAGAGAGAGGGGTACACAAAAATATTAGGATGTTCGAAGCCAGGCATTCCCCTATGATGGAGGACTGGCTGTCTCCTCAGTCCTCAAGCAGCTTTGTTATTAACCAATAGCACCTCAGTCTTGTCTAGGCTGACCTTCTGTTTATTGCCTCCTCATCCATCCTATTACCATCTCCAGACACCTGTTCAGGACTTTCACAGACCCACCTGACACATCTGTTAAGGAGAAACAGAACTGACATCATTATTTTCGTGACACCTTACATTAAATCACCTGATGATCTCTCCCAGCAGTTTCATATACTGTAGATGTTAAACAATATAGGTGATAGTATGAAACCCTGCAGGACCCCATAGCACAATTGCCATGGGACTGAGCAGCAGTCCACCAGCACCACCTTCTGGAATCTGCTGGTAATTGAACTACCAAAGCATTAGGGTTGCCAGGTCTTAACTGGCTGTGGGTGGGGGGACTCCTGATAATTTCTGTAGTTCTTCTGGTGCATGCAGAAAGTGCGTGCACTGTGATGACATCACCCAGAAGTGGCATCATTGTGTTTCAGACATTGGGGTGACACTATAGGTTTTAGGCAAAACTCTATGGTTTTTTTGGGCCTCAAAACCATAGAGTTTTGCCCAAAACTTAGAACATCACCCCCAACATTGGAAACATGATGACGTCACTCCCAATGACATCAACATGCCAGTGCTGGTGGCACCAGGAGGGGGTTTCTCGGGGTAGGGCTTCCCCTGCCAGCCAGCTGGGCCAGAGCAGATTGGGGCTCCCAAAACTGGGGGATCCACTGACCCCACTGGGGGGAATGGTAACCCTACAAAGCATGCTTACCACCACTGTCAACTCAGCTAGCCTCTCCAGAAGGATACCAGGGTTAATGGTTTTGAACACCACAGAAAGGTCCAGGAGAATCAACACAGACACACTCCTCCTGTCACTGTCCTAGTGAAGATAATCAACCAAGGAAACCAAAGCCATTTCTGTCCCAAAAGCAGGCCTGAATCTAGATTGAATTGGTGCTAGTTAACTTGTCTTGTTCAAGACCACTGGAAGCTTATTTGGAGAAACAATTTGTCATTTGGGGAAAATAATTACAGACCATATTCCATTTTAGAGGTCAGAGAAAACAGCCACCACAAAAAAGCTTGGGCAGCTGTTACTGGACATTTCAGTTTAGATGACCCAAATCTTTCAGATTTAGAAATATTCCCAGTAAGAAGGGGAAAAAATCCAATACTTGTATGGTAGAAGAAAGAGAGACCATTTGGATATTCATGCTGGATATCTTAATACTCCATGGCCTTAACTTGAAGTGTAATGCTTAAACTTTTACCACATGCTTTTAATTCTTTTATGAATCTGTCTTGCACTGATATGGCAAATGTCATTTTCCTGAAAATTCTCTCCATTCTTAGCATTGTAAGAAGTGTCACCTTGGTTTTCAGTGCCTAGTTGGAAATCCATATGTGTTACTGATGAAGACAGAAGCTGAAAGGTTGAGCTAAATAATTTTCAGCCTGTCTCTGTCAGTCACTCTATCCATCTATGTATCTATCTGACATATTTTAACTACCCCCTTTTTAAAAATTCATATGGTTTTTATGTAGTTTTTTTTTAAGACAGAATGATGATGGATGTCCTTTAAGATGATCACAAGATAAAATTAAGACTATATGACATGGTCTGGAATGAAATGTCCTTGCTTTGTTTGACAGACATTTGATGACTATTTTAATAATAAGCATGTGCTTTTTCTTAGGTGAACATATAACGGTTTCTACTGTCTAAGGCTCTTTTGTGAAATGATCACATGTTTTCAATAGACAAAAATATTCACTAACGGCACACTGCAAAGAAAGTTGCAATTGCTTAGAAGCTAAAATGAAAATGTTGATGCAGAAGTGACAAATGGGAGAATCTGACACTTGTACATTCATATTCTATGTTTATCTGAAAGTAAGGAATAAGTGCCCTAAAACATTCAGCTGTCAGCTGAAAAATGATGCTACTATGTAGAGCAGCTATTAAGGCAATATTTTTAACTTTTCTGTTTTGGGACTATTGTTAAAACTTCTAGTTATTTTGCACAGCTATAAAGCTATTCAATGGCTTGTGAGAATAAACCAGCCTAATCCAAGAGGCACTGGGTAGGATCCAATGGTCTCCTTCCACGAAGTGAGGCACCTTAATTGGAAGAAATCTCTTACTCTTGGAGGGAAGACTTCTTACTCTGATAGAAGATGCCTGACGTCAAAAGAAAGCTGCTGGGTCCAATCCGACATATCTCTGCGTACTTGATACCTAGTAAAGGGAAAGATTCCCTTGCTCAAAAGCCAGTCGAGTCCGACTCTAGGGTTGCGGTGCTCATCTCCATTTCAAAACCGAAGAGCCAGCGCTGTCCGAAGACATTTCCGTGGTCATGTGGCCGGCATGACTAAACACCAAGGCGCATGGAACACTGTTACCTTCCCACCGAAGTGGTACCTATTTATCTACTTGCAATTTCTTGCTTTCGAACTGCTAGGTTGGCAGGAGCTGGAACTAGAGATGGGAGCTCACTCCATCATGCGGCACCCGGGTCTCGAACTGCTGAACTACTGACCTTCCACAGCCTGCAGTTCAGCGTCTTAACCACTTGAGCCTAGGGAGAAATAAAAGGGGGATGTGTCTGACTAAAACTTAAACTCAGTGTCTCCTGATAATCTTATATTCTTATATTCTATAGGTTAAATCTAGACCTAGTTTAGATCCAGATCTAGATAGTTTAGAGAGACCTGAGATAGACTTGAGTTCTACAGTTCTATTGCTCTCTGTTGAGAATTGACTATATTTCTGTACTCACACTTTCAAGAAGGGTTTAAAATTACCATGAAAGGAGTAGCTATTATTGGCATTAATTTGTTCTTATGCTGCAAGTTAATATTTTATTGATTAGTGATATCATTTCAGGAGACTAGTTAATGTGCACTCCAAATCTTACTGAATAGCAGTAAGAACTATGTAGCATCAGTCTTGATCTGCTATGCAAACTCAAAAACAACACCACAGATGTGTACAAATGACATCCTGAGGTGGTTGTATAACTTATGCTATTTGAGAAAGCTCCTAGCACTCAGTAAGATGCCCCTTTGCAGGTAAACAAGAATGATAAATTGTGATGAAGATAACTTCTGCAGTGTTACAGTTATGTAGCATCACAGTGCAGCTTGGCTGAGGAGCCACAAACCACACTGTTAAGGAATGAACTTAATATTTGCGTTATGGACTATGTTTATTGACACACAATGGACTGTGCACACACACACACACACACACAGAGGCTCAGAAAGTTGTACAAGTCACCTGTTGTGATACTACACATACAAGGTGCCTGCATAAGTCTTAACACATGAATAAGGTTTCAGCTACCAGTTTGGTGAGGAAGCACACATCTCCATTATTGTCAGCCTGGTGAGGAAGCACCTATCTCCATTATTGTCAGCAAAACAATGACTTGAGAAGAAGAAGCCCCCATTGCTGAATTGTTGGTAGTCACACACTGCTTTATTTCTACATTGGGATTTCCTGCCAGATGGACCTTTGATGACAGGAGGAATGGCCAAGCTTCATCTGCACTTCAAGGAAGCATCCTGACGCCAAGTTTTCACACTTGCCCAGATGCCATCCTTTGAGTTAGGTCTTGGGTTACAATATTGTCCAACCCTCTAGGTAGCCACCCCTCACTACATGCAACCAATAGGATTGTTTTTGGGATGGACTAACAGGTAGGTGGGTCCACAGGTTGGAACCGTTACCTCCCACCTAATGGACCACCTATAAAAGGTAAGGACCATTCACCTGGCCCTTCCTAGCTAGCATTCCCCGCAACAACCCCTGTCTGCTTTATACTCCCCTTTTGCCCAGCTTGCTACCCCCAAACCCTTGCCTCTACTTTGATCTCTTGATCTGCAGTCAAGAGACCCACACGTGCTAGCTGGTTGTAGTCATGTGTTAACTTCTCTAGTGTTCTATTTCTTCCCATCCATTCTTCATTGGAACGAACAAGCTTCAGGACAGATAAGTATCACCCCTCATCACCCCACCTGATAATGCAAACGTGCTTACTTTAATTCTGTATTTCTGAGGAACTTGATTGAATGTGTGAGTGCGTCAGTATTGTTTGTATGTGATTTATATTTTTAAAGTAAAAGACATTTATTTTAACAACCAGCCTCGACTCCTTCTCTGGTAACCCTTGGTGGGAACAGGATCTTGGTATAGTTGGCAAGCACCCAGTTTAAAATTTGCCAATTGCTGTAGATAAAGCAATTCAGCTAACAACACTGACATCATATAACAGAAGAACATGAGTTAGGCAGTTCATGTAGTCATTCAGCTGGGATATTACTATGTGTGGATAATGAACAGACATAATGCTCCCACCATGTCTTCCCAGCATGTACAGGATAATGGCAAGGATTTCCACCCATGGAGCACAAGTTTCCTGCCTTCTCCTTCCAAATCCTATGGATACATTGTTATTGCTCCTCTGTTTACTGAAATTAGATCTATTGGGAACATTGGCTTGAACCTATTCTGGTGGTACTTTATTGAAAAAGTTGTCCAGGGATTTAACCAAAAACATATTTTATTTTCATCCACCAGCAAATGAAAGCATCTGTCTTTCTATATGCAGATGCCATTATTGGTGCAAGAGTTGGGGGAGCTGCTTTTATCTGATACAGCTATAGTATATAGTAAGCATACTTATGTGCTTTATGTTGTTTTTGTTTATATTTTATTTTTGCCAATCATTTGGTAGACAGGTATCTTTAGAAACAAATGACTTAAGTAGGAAAGCAATAATACAGATATTAGACAAGTAACAAGTGGAGAACCCCACAAGTGCTTGTAGGGGAGTTCTCCATTTGGTACTGTCTAATATCTGATTTCCCCGCTGTATCCCACTTCCCGCTGTTGTGATATTCATTGGATGTGGGTGTGTGTCTGCACCTGTCTATCCTCTCACCTTTCCTTCCTTCCTTCTCCCCTTCCTATCCACCAATTTTTCCTTCCCCCTATATTTATTATTTATTTAATTCATATCTACCCTGCCCAATGGGGACCCAAAGCAGTTTCTATCATTCTCTTTTCCTCGTCTTTCATGTAATGCCTGCTGCTGAATAGTAGTAATACAGCACATGGTTACTGGGCCTGGGAGAATCATGCAAGTCATGTGGTAGTGAGTCACCTGGTGGTTGCAACCAGGCCTGGCCCCAATGAGTCCTTCTTCGAGAGCAGGGGGGAGGAGAACACAGGTGGCTTCCAAGACCAAAATAGTCCAGCAAAGGGCAATCCTCCTCCCTTTTACTAACAGAATTAAGTACTGAAGTCTGGCAATGTTGTTGTGGTTGCTTAGCACTAGCCACTGAGATCTCATGGGACATCCATTTCTTAAAGCTGTAGGTGCTGCTTCTATCATTTGGTAGTTTTAACATGCCATTGTATTTTTTTTCTTCAGATTTCAGATTGTTCTATAAACCTGGCACTTTTCTCAGGTTTATAGAATGATCTGGCATTAGGGGTGCCAGCTTCCAGGTGAGACCAGGAGTTCCCCTGGAATTACAGCTCATTTCCAATCTACAGATATCAGTTCCCCTGGAGAAAATGGATGCTTTGAAGGGTGGACTCTATGGCATTGTACCCCACTGAAGTCTCTGTCCTCCCCAGGCTCCATTTTCAAGTCTCCAAGAGTTTCCTGACCTGGATCTGGCAACCCTATCTGGCATGGTCCTAGGCTCTGGATTTAAGTATGCACAGATGAGGCCATGTTGAGAATTAGATTTACTGATAATGCAAATATTATATATTAAAACAAAATACTATATATAGTATCTGAATTGCATATGTGCATGGGTGCATGACCTCTACACCATGGCATTCATATGGATGAATGCCCATTCTTCCATTACATGTATTGAATTCTCAACCAGGTTTGTATCTAATTCAGCTTCCCACAAAAAGCATTACTTCTGCAACCACATATTTTAGTTGTTTACTCAGGCTGTTACTTGTAGATGCATAACTGTGGATCCATGATTGTCATCTTCACTACCACTTGTGAGGCTGAAGAACATGCTTGTGCTATAATCATAAAGACATGTCAAGTGAACTGAACTGCAGGAATAGGTTTCACAGTCTGTAACATAGGCAGGGCAGAGGGAGAGACAGAGCTATATTCTGGGACTATACAGAAAGGAAGAGTGATGGCTGATAATCCTTAAAATAAGTGCAGCAGACAGTGCAAGGCAGAAAGACATGTTCTGGAATGAACAGACCTTCATTTATCTGTCAGCATTTATTTGCTGCAAAACCTCACAGCCATTCTTACTTGAGATTCCTTCTGTATGCTGTAAATGCTTGTTAGAGAGCCCATGTTGTGTAGTGATTAAGATCAGGCAGTTGGTTCCCTTCCTCAAATGCAATGATCTGGCAGCAGTGATCCACGCAATGGTCACCTTGAGACTAGACTACTGCAATGCTCTCTACATGGGGCTGCCCTTGTCGCAACTCCAGAAGCTGCAGCTGGTGCAAAATGCGGTGGCCAGGCTGTTGATGGGTCTCCCTATGTGGGAGCACATCCAGCCTATGCTAAAGGCATTGCACTGGCTGCCAATAACATACCAGCTTTGCTTCAAGGTGCTGGTTTTGACCTTTAAAGCCCTATATGGCCTGGGGCCTGCCTACCTGAAGGGCTGCCTTTCCCCGCATATTCCCTAGAGAGCACTGAGGTCAGGGTCTCAAAACCATTTGGCCTTCACTGAACGAAAGATGCCAGACTGGCCTCTACCAGGGCCAGGGCCTTCTCAGTAGCAGCTCCATACTGGTGGAATGAGCTCCTGGAAGACATCAGGGCCCTGCGGGACCTTGTACAGGGCCTGTAAAATGGAGCTCTTCCACCAGGCCTTTGATTAGGAGCTGCTGCTAACAATGACGACTGAATGCTAACACCAACAGCCTGCCATGCTGTACACTGACGGGGGCCATACTTTGGACCATCCTATCTTGGCCCGGGATGTATCGCCACCAGTACTTTATTCTATTTGTATTGTGATTTGTTTATCTATGTGTTTTATGAAGCTATATTGTACAGGCTGTGGAAGGTCAGTAGTTCAGCAGTTCGAGACCCGGGTTGCCGCATGACGGAGTGAGCTCCCGTCTCTAGTTCTAGCTCCTGCCAACCTAGCAGTTCGAAAGCAAGAAATTGCAAGTAGATAAATAGGTACCACTTCAGTGGGAAGGTACCCTGTTTTCCCGAAAATAAGACCTACCCCAAAAATAAGCCCTAGCAGGATTTCTATGCATTTGTAGTATAACCCCTAGTGTGTCTTCTTGAGAAAAAATAATATAAGACAGTGTCTTATTTTCAGGAAAACACGGTAACAGCATTCCGTGCACCTTGGTGTTTAGTCATGCCGGCCACATGACCACGGAAACGTCTTCGGACAGCGCTGGCTCTTCGGCTTTGAAACGGAGATGAGCACCGCAACCCTAGAGTTGGACTCGACTGGCTTTCGAGCAAGGGAACCTTTACCTTTAC
>NW_015170404.1:10968-18329 GCF_001447785.1 Gekko japonicus
ACCTCGGCAGGGAGGGTGGGATAAAAATTGAATAAACAAACAAACAAACAAACAAATAGTCGTGGACTCTAATTTGGAAAATTAGGTTTGATTTCCCACTTCTCCACATGAAGCCTGCTGGGTGGCCTTGGGACAGTCACAGTTCTCTCAGAACTCTCTCAACCCCACCTACCTCACATGGTGCCTGTAGTGCAGAGTGGAAGGGAAGGCAATTGTAAGCTGCTTTGAGACTCCTTAGGGTAGATAAAAGCAGGATATAAAAACAACTTTTCTTCTACTTCTTTGTTATGGATAAATATGGGCAGGTAAAATGATTTTGTGAGCTGCCACATTTCGTGAATATCTTGGGAAAGGTACAAGGGGTATGGTGAAAGCATGAATCATAGTCCTTGTTAGGGCTGACAGATCCCCCAGGGGGTTTGCCCACTTTAGGCCCCCCGATCCACTGGCCCGGATCCAGCCAGTGGGGGGAACCCTGTCCCCGGTGCCTGGTCTGGGATGACGTGCCCATCGTGAATGACGTCACCTGGAGGTGATGTCATCGCACCGGGCATGTCGCTGGGGATGGTTTAGCTTTTGGCCTGAAAACTCTATGGTATCATAGAGTTTCTAGCCAAATACTAGAGTGTCCTCCTAGCGATGTGCCTAGTGTGATGACGTCACTTCTGGGTGACGTCATTGTGGCACATGTGCAAAGTGCATGTGCAGGAAGGCCCCGGAGAGAAAACTGGAGCCCCCCCCCCGCCAAAAGGTAGGGACCTGGCAATCCTGTGCAAGTGAGAACAGAAAGCTAAACTTCCGACAGGCTGACTTAGGGTTAAGTTGCGATGCTCTTTGTGTTGGAATATACAAGGTCTATTGTGCATAGATAAAGAAAATGACAAGAACACTCTGCCAACACTTTGTGTGTGCTTTCGAAATCAATAACTAATCATTGGATGTTTCTATATGGTACAGTAGGAACTCCCATTCCATGTCTTAAAGGGAAGGTGGCATGAATTTCTATCTCTGGTATTTCAGCCCAAATCCCCATTCTGATTTTGCCTCTCCATTGTGCAGATTACACTAGTGATTTTTAAAATATTTGTACTGTTTTCTTGTACCAGGTTCAGGTTCATGAAATCCCACAATCCATTCCTTAGTCTTTAAGATGCCATAAGATTCATTGTTACTTTGAGCTAATAAGCCAGCCAGCCTAAAGAGGCCTATTCAGAAGGACTGTTGTTATGGGGAAGAGAATTACTTTTAACAAAATTCACTTTTTAAGATATAGGCACTGTCTTCTCATATTCTATTTTTTCTCTTTTAAGGGAGGGATTTCTCTTTGTAGAGAAATCAGTGCACACTTTTGTAACTTCAGCCTTTCCAGTTGTTTTATATAACACATCACAGGGTGGTGTTTTAGCAAAAGGACAGGAAGGTTTATGAAGCCATTGCGTGCCTCTGAGCATCTACAGAGTAAAATTCTGAAATTTTGCAGAACCTCCTTTCCTGCCCTCCTCTTTTCAGATTTCTCTTTTCTGTCCAGTCCAGTCTCTGAACAAAATGGAATTGATTAGAAAGGGACACCAAATTCTTAAAAAGAGGAAAAGAAACCAATTTTTGGATGTCATAGGGAAACTGGGAAAAGAGGAATAGAGAAAAGAGGAATAGAGAATTTCTCTTAACAGTGCTACTCA
The DNA here is from genome assembly GCF_001447785.1 of Gekko japonicus. Taxonomy (NCBI): domain Eukaryota; kingdom Metazoa; phylum Chordata; class Lepidosauria; order Squamata; family Gekkonidae; genus Gekko; species Gekko japonicus. Next base: position 12,648 of record NW_015170404.1, read on the forward strand.
GAACCTTGGTGTTATTCAATGGGGTGTACTCCCAGGAATGTAAAATGACAACCATAAAGAGCATTATAACCACCTGCCTTCAGCCAAGAGGAAAGGTGTTATAACTACTTTAATAAAATGAATACACCTTACTGTATATATACACACATACATCAGGCGTTTTGGGCTGAGTTGCTACCAAAATGCAGATGACACTCAGCTCTATCTTGTACTACCAGCAGATCCCAGGGAGGCTGTGGAAACCATGAACAGGTGCCTGAAAGCAGTTTGGGAATAGATGAGGGCTAACAAGATGAAACTTAATCCTGACAAAATGGAGGTGCTATTGGTAGGAGAAGGATCTGACCCAGGAAATGGGTTATCCCCTATTCTGGATGGCGTTGCACTCCCCATAAAGAAGAAGGTTAAATAGCCCCTATTCTGGATGGCGTTCCACTCCCCATAAAGAAGAAGGTTAAATAGCTTGAGGTGTGTGTGTGCTCCTGGATCTCCTGTTGGATAAACAGGGATCAGCAGTGGGCACAGACCTGTAGCTATAGTGGGGCATTTTGGGGCCTGCCCCCTGACTTCCTACCAAGGCCTCCTTCCTTTCAGCCCAGGCCCCCTGACTCTCTGGTAAGATGCAGTGGCCACCATGAACTCCCCTGTGCTGCCGTGGCTACTGCTTCTCCTTGCCTTCCCCGTGTGCCCGTGTGCCACACTTTTCTCCCCTGCAACGCACTGATCAAGTTAATTAAATTTAATTGAATTAGCCAGTGCCCCAGTGCCCACTGAGGAATTTAAATGCCCCCTGACTTAGAAATTCTTGGCTACGGGCCTGAGTGGACAAATGTGCCTTTCACCAACTTTGGCTGGTGAGTCAGCTGTGGCCCTTCCTGGAGAGAAAAGATCTTGCCACTATGGTGCATGACCTGATTAACATCTAGATTAGATTACTGCAATTCACTCTACATAGGGCTGCCCTTAAAGACTTTCCAGAAGCTACAGTTGGTTCAGAATACTGCGGCCAGAATGTGGGTCCTGGGAACAATATCACTCCAGTCTTGTTCCATCTATGTTGGCTTCCAGTTTGCTTCTGGGCTAAATTTAAGATGCTGGCTTTGATCTTTAAAGACCTGTACAGCCTTGGACCAACATTCCTTAAGGACTGACTTCTCCTATATGAACCTACCTGTACACTCTGGTCATGTACAAAGGCCCTGCTTCAGTTGCCCCAACATCAGAAGCTAGATGGGTGGCAATCTGAGAAAGGGCTTTCTTAGGTGTGGCACCAAAACTTTGGAATGCTCTCCCCAGGGAGATCTCTCTGTCTCTCTCTCTCCTGGTGTCTTTTGCCAGCAGGTGAAGACAATTTTGTTTTGTCTGGCATACCCCCAATAATTGTTACTCATCCTCCTTCTGGTTTTGTTTTTATGTGTTTTAATTGTTTTAATATTTTAATATTTCAAATGTTTTAATACATTTATGTTTGCTGCCTTGTGGGCCCTGATCAAGTGTAAAGGCTGCATAAAAATGATTTAAATAATAAACACACACCTTATTGCAAAAATTGGAGAACCAAAACTCTTCACGAAAAGCAATTTTAAAAAAATAAGGAACTTCTGCACATTTTAGTCTGTTTGAAAGACATCTGTTTTCATAGCTTTCCATTCTTCTCCATCCAACTTTTTTGTCATATTCAGTCATATAATATTTGCTTTACAAGTACAAGGAGAAATTGTTCATATTGAATATTTAGACAGTCTCAAAAATAGATCAGGGCAAATCTACATGGATGTGTAAAGAACTCTGAAGTGGTGTAATTCTGATTAGAACCACCCTCTATGTCTTTTTTTGCAAAGCATTTAAATTGTGACAGGGATTATGGGATGATATATCATCTAATCTAGACCCTGTCAGACAGGAATGCTTTAATTATTAAGACCTCTGTATAGATGTATAAAGCAAAAAAATGTGCAATAAGGAATAGCTCTTGATTAAAAAAATACAGAGGCACTTATCATTTATTCTTTTACAAGCTGTTCTTAATAGAATCTCATCCCTGTTGCACGTAATACCCTATTTATTATTCAGCTATTGCATTAAAATAAATCCACTCAATTGTTATTTCCAAGTCTCAGATGTGATACATTAAGGAACTTTTTTGATTCTATGGCATGATAATCTGGTTTTAAATTTTTAAACAGGCATGTCTTCAAAAATGTAATTACAATATTACCTTGAGAGGCAGAGCAGGGCAGGGGAGGCTTGGATAGATTCTGGTTTTGGAAGGACCTGTTAGTGTTTTAGGGCTAAACTACATGTTATTTTGCAAACTGGGTTGGGGTTCTCCAGATCTGATATGTTTTCCCTTGCAGTCACACAGAATCTGCAGGGAAAGGCATCTTTGTGCTACTGTTTTTCAAACTCAGTAACTGATGTTTTACCCCAAGACAGCTTTATTAAACAAATATCTTGCCTTTGCTTTGATTGGGGAATTAGCTACAAAGGCAGAACTAGCAAGAGGCTGGAGTATAGCATGGATCTGCTATCAGTTTTTATGGAGATAGTACCCTTAGACCCTTAGTTTAAAGTAATAAGTAGTCCATATTGTAACAGAAATGGGTCGCTTCTTGGCCCTTATACAGGTTTCTCAAGAGACATGTGAGGTGGTCTGGTACTCCCATCTCTTTAAGGACCTGCCATAGTTTGTTGTGATCCACACAGTCAAAGGCTTTAGCATAGTCAATGAAGCAGAAGTAGATATTTTTCTGGTACTCTCTTGCTTTTTCCATAATCCAGCGAATGTTGGCAATTTGATCTCTAGTTCCTCTACCTCTTCGAAACCCAGCTTGTACTTCTGGTAGTTCTCTATCCACGTACTGTTGAAGCCTAGCTTGTAGGATCTTGAGCATGACCTTGCTAGCGTGTGATATGAGTGCAATTGTGCGATACTATACCTATCCTGAAGAGATGAAGGAATCCAAGGTAAGATGAGAGGAAATGCATGGACCGACCAGCGAGACCACAGAGGACCTGAGTTGTGCTCAAGGGTGTTAGCTTTGTGTGCGCCCAGCTAAATCACACAGGGCATGTGCAAGACTGGGTATATTTATACCCCAAAACGTATCCTGAAGGTATGTTAACGTGTGGTAGCTAGTTTCACAATGGATTGATAGGATTCCCATTGTGAAATAATAGGGTGATCTGGTGTTTTCCTGGTACTAGACAGAGGAGAAAATCCTTTCCTTAATGTTTGACAGGATGAAGCTGAATGGATTACCATTCTACAGCAATGTTTACCTTGATGGATCTGGCATAGGTGAGAGAAATGCAGATATCTTAGACACACATATGGAGACAGGTTTGAGAAAATTATTCCAAAGGTATTTCCTGACATATAAATGAAACAGGAGATGCAACATACTTCATTCATGACAGTAGCATAGTCCCTGCTTGCCTGTACATTTGACAAAGAAAAGACTAGCCATTTGGTCAGTAGAAGATGCCTGACGCAAGGGCAGATAGTCCTTTTGGACTGAGTGGACAGGAGAAGAGAGTGGGAGGGGGTTTGCTTGCATGGAGGCACTTGGCCTAAATTTTCCCAGCTAAAATATGGTTCTCCTAGCCTCCCAGCAAAAGCCACTGTTTAAGCCAAGCCTGGCTTTATGAGGGCACTGCTTGCGGAGGTTCAGAGGTTGTTTTGGGGTGTTTGTCTCTCGAGAAAAACTACCCCAGGTACTGGGTCTGTCCTGCTGGTTACAATGTGGCCTGTGTTACTGTTTGAAATCTTTCCTGTCAGTTCTTTCAAAGACATTAATGTTATACATGGACACATTTCATTGCTTCAGAAAGGGGGACCCCTTATTCAGTCCAAAATCCAACAGTGTGGATGTCCTAGGGGAGTGGCAGAGGAGTGCAGTACACCTAAGAATTGTCCAGTTTGAATGGAAACCATGAAGGAGCAGATTGAAGAACTAGTGTCAGTAGGCCATGAAGTGCAAGCAGTGATACATCAGCACCACAGCTTTCTGTGTTCTTAGTTGCTACTAGCTGAATAATCTTTAAATCTTCTGGAATAGCTTCTTAAATTGGACCAAAGGTGTTTAGACTTGTCTTGCTTTGTAGAAGCAAGTAACACTGGGAAGCAGCTGTAACTGTGGAAGAGAGCAGTCTTTCTGAGGAGAAGGTCTTTGGTGATATTTCCAGTTAAAAGGAGCTTAGATAACAGGGCTTAGAAAGGTTTCTGCCTCAGAATTGGTGATGTCACCTACATATGTATAGATCTATTTGCTTAGATATTTACACCTCACTTTTCTCCTGTGGATGAATTGATTAATGTTTTTATGAATTTTATCATGTGTTGTGAGCCCGCTTTCAGGATAGGGCAGGATACAAACAAACAAACAAACCAGCAAAGCATCATTAGAACCCAAACAACCTGTCCATTATACATAAAAGGTGTAAATCCCCCTCCCCCCCAAGCAAATAAAGGGATTAGAACAAATGGGCCTTAATTCTGCAAAATAATGCTTCTCCCTTCCTGGATAATTTGGTTTGTGCAATAATAAAAGAAAAATCTACCAGACCATGGATTAGACTTCTGCTGTCTAAGGGTTACAGGAGGCTCAGGAAGGATTTACCAGGAGAGAACTGCAGGCAGAAGCAGGAAGTGGCAGACAGTTCTCTCTGTTCACAGTCAGTTTTGCCTGCTCTGTGTCCCACTCTGTTTCCCAAGAGCAGCTTTTGGGAGAGGGAGAAGGGACAGAATGTCACAGTTTCTGTTAACTAATGATGGCAACTGTTCATGAGATCCAGCTGGAATGGCCAGCCTCTAGGTGGGGTGGGGGGCTGGAGGTCTCCCAATTGATCTCCAGACTATAGAGATCAGTTCCCCTGGAGAAAATGGCTGCGTTGGAGGGTGGACCTGTCCTATGACATTATACACAGTTTATGTCTCTCTCATACCCAAATTCTGTCTGGCCCAGAATCAGTCTCCAAATCTCCAGGAATTTCTCAGCCAGAGTTGGCAATCAACCCGTGCTCATTTTGCTACCAGGGAGACGTTTCCTTTCCATTAATTGTACTGAGACAGTACAGCCCCTTGCTTTAAACTGATGAAAGGATTACAAATGTTTTTTCTTTTCAAGGTACTTGCTTGAATAAAATGCCCCTTTCTTCTGCTTAAGTTAGATTTTAGAGTGAAATTTATTAGAGAACAAACAGACACATTCTGTAATAGCTCAATCTACTTTTATCATTTTGAAATGGCAAACGGCAGAGATTCGTCTGCTGTTACAAGTTAGAAATTTAATATCAATGAAAATGAGTTCAGTCTTATTTCATTTATGTATTTACAGCTGTGGCTACAGAAATAGTACTGAAAATATATTAACTTACTTAACTCTCTGGCATTTCTTATTCTAAAGCTTTGGGTGGGAGTAGCAATAATTTAAAATGAACGCACACGGACAAGCATGGGGATATTTTGTAAAAGCAGGAAAGAATATAGCAAAACTACTAATCAGCTCATAACAATAACACTCATAACAATTTCAACTTTTACACACACTGTCATACAATATTTGTTATAATTATTAGAGCCATAAACATCAAGGAAGTGGTCGGAATTATGATTGGGTAAGGAGAATAGTGGGAAGCGTGGGGACGGAATCATCAGTTCAGGAGAGGTCCAAAAGAAAC
>NW_015170404.1:18381-27223 GCF_001447785.1 Gekko japonicus
ATTTAAATCTCTTGATAAAGTTTTCTACTGAGATTGCATTTGTTAAAAGTTCCTATACCAGTCATGGTTCTGTTCTGTTCGTTCTGTTCTCTTGATCGTATTTATAATTCTAAAACATCAGTCTGCTGTTACTCATTTGCCTTTATATCAGTAAAGCCTGGGAAAGAATCTTAATGAGCAGTACTAAGTGCAAAAATGCCTGAAATTTCAGAAGGGCCTTAATTTAGGATTTAGCAAACTAGAAGAAGAATGCCTTTTAAATGTAGGATGCTGGCCAAGGAAGCTAACTGGTTTCTAAGTCTATGCATTGCTTCCAGCTCTTCAATAGAAGAAATTCCTCCAGGCTGTGCAAAATAGTTACCGATATTTTTTAGAACTCGATTTATGTCACAATCTAACACTTGGCAGGATTTTTTCCCCTCAGCCCATATTTGCTATCTCTGTAGGGTGGTAAATCCAGCAAACATCTGAGGAGACCAGAAACATAATAGCACAGGATCCTTTTAAGTTTTCTCCTGCCTTTCAGTTCTACAGAAGCTGCTCATTTCTGGGGATGGTTGCATCATTCTGAGCTCTTATTTGTTATGGCACCACTGCTGTTCAGTGATACATTTTACATATTTGGCACATTTTTACATATTTGGCACATGGCGTCCTGTATGCTGTGTCTGATGATGTCTGAGTGTCTCTTGCACACCACCTTTGGCACTGCATGGCTCATATCCAATGACATCTGCTTTTAAAACAGACTCTGCAGAGTGAGTTTCCTGCCTCTCCTCCTGCTTCAGTACACTGAGCCCCTCAAATAGTTGCTTACTCAAGAAGGTGGTCTGCAGAAGCTCAAGAACAGAATAGGGGCAGATTGAGGGTTCCACACTGGAAGGGGGAAATCAACAAAAAGTAGCCTTTTCTTCTGAAGACAGAAATGTCCCTACTCAGTGGTAGGACACAAACCCATACTAGGTAGTGTGGTATTCCGTCTGAACTGTCTGAATGAATGTAGACCCACACGGCCTTATCAGTGGAAGGCATTGATAAGAAGAAGAAGAAGAGAAGCGACTGGATTTATAGCCCACCCTTCACTACCCAAAGGAGTCTAAGAGTGGCTTACAAGCTCCTTTCCCTTCCCCTCCCCACAACTCACCTGTAAGGTAAGTGGGGCTAAGAGAGCTCTTGACAGAAACTGCTCTTTTTCAAGGACAGCTGTGCCAGCATTATGGCTTGCCCAAGGTCATCCAGCCAGGTGCAAGTGGAGGAGTGGGGAATCAAACCCGGTTCTCCCAGATTAGAGTCTGTGCACTTAACCACTACATCAAACACTACTCTCAAACTGGCCAATGGGTAGGGGAACTAAGGGTCTGCATTGATGGGTGTTGCCCTTACTGTAATGTAAGTCTTTTCTTGCCCATTCCATCTCTCTCTCTCTCTCTCTCTCTCTCTCTCCTTTTCATTTGTAACTGTATCTATGGGCTTGTACCAAAGGGAACAGAAACACTGTGCCCGTCATGTTTTAATGGAGTCTCTCTAATGGAGGATCTGAACAGTAGCCTAGTAAAGAGACCTGCTGAAGGCAGCTAACAAAACAAAAACAAAACAAAAGTTAATGAAGCATAACATTATTATTATTATTTTTATTAAAATTTTTTGAAACATTTACATTAAAAATAACATCAACAATCCCCCAGGTTCCCCTCACCCCCCCATAATTAAAAAAAGTTCATATAAACTACTTTATAAAACAACAAGGATCTAACTCAATAAATTACTATAACTACACTCCACAGAACACACTGTAGACCTAACATGAGGCTAATCAGAGATTTATCAGGTCTAAATTATCGGCCGTAGCAGGAATCACTGCTTGCGACTTCAGGTAGTCTAGGATTGGTGCCCAAGTATGAAACAGTCATGATTTATAGGTGGTATGTGTTTCTCGTAGGATTTTATCAGTCAATTTAGCAATTATAAAGCAGTCCCATATTCTATTTTGCCAAGCTGAGATAGAGGGATCCCTACTATCCTTCCACTTAGCCACAATTTCCATCTCTGCTAAGGCAAGTAGAGTCAGAACTATCTGTTTGTTTGAAGATTGTAAAATAGATTCAAGTTTTTTATGAAGTAATAATGCTTCAGGTGTTTCCGGTAGATTGAGACCTGTTATATCTTGGATGGCAGCACTAATAAATACTCAAAAGCGCCTGACTCTAGGGCATGACCACCAACAATGGAGATATCCTGTAGTCTTACCACATCCCTTCCAACATAAATTATTGTTCGTCTTGTAAATATGTGCCAGTCGCGTTGGAGTCAAATACTATCGGTTAATCAATTTCAGATATTGTAGTTGGAGTGGCAGAAATTTAATATATCTTGTGGTAAAGGCACACATTGAGTCCCAGTCCTGTTCTGTTGAAGACATCATACAGTCCGAATCCCATCTCTTCATCGTTCTAATCATATATTTATTATCCCTCCGAATTAAAAGTTGATATATTATAGATAGTTTATGTCTCAGCGTAGCACTGTCCCGAGCTAATACGACCTCGAAACCTGTTTCTTTCTCCTTCAAATCAGTTTTAAAATTCCTTTCGGAAAATTTGGAGTGCAGTTGAAAGTAATGAATCCATGAGATCTTTTGATCAATTAGAGTCTCAAGGACTTGCTTTGGCAACAGTTCACCTTCATGTAGTATATCTTTGATTAAATAAAGTCCCTGACTTCTCAATTTTTTAATTATATTTTCTAGATCTTCTGGAAACCAACCATGTCCAGTTAGAGTCGACAATGGAGAAAATTTACGTACTAGACCACCACTATCTCTACGGCCGGGCCTTCATGGTGGTGATGAACCATAAGCCTCTTCTGGGTCTCCTGGCTCTGGATCATCAGACTCCACAGATGGTCTCCCCTAGGGTTCTACGGTGGTCCATTTTCATGGTGTGGTACAGCTATGACCTTGTGCATTGCCCCGGGAAAGCCATCGGACATGCCGATGCCCTCAGCTGCCTGCCGCTGCCCATCACGGACCCCGACCCCACTCCTGCGCACTCGATTGCCCTCATGGAGGGTCTGGTCACACGGAAGTTTAGTGCGGGATTCGCTGCTGATCCCTCCCGCATTAAAGGTTCCTGTCTACATAGGCAAACCTGCCTCCCGCACAGAAGCCGGCAGAGTCCCGCGGTTTCCGCTCTTTTATCCGCGTTTTTTTGACACACGTTGGGACAGGTGTTTTCCGATATTTAGCGCTTTGTATCCGCGGTTTTGGTATCTGGACAGCAATCCGCCGTGACCGTGCTACCCTCCCCCATGGTTTTTGTTTGTTTGTTTCCAGTTTTAGTTATGCGCTTGTGCAAACAGGCGCTAGCTTTTATTTTGGTCTTTTTAAAACGAAACACGCTAACGAAGGAGTAAGCCCCACTGAGCTGATTGCATTCCACTGCACTCTGTCAGCTGCCTCGCAAGCAAGCAGCTCTCGTCTCACCCCCTCCTTCTCCCCCCCGTTCATTTTGCTGCTGATATCTGACACACACAAGCTGCCAGGCAGCAGCAGCAGCAGCAGGGGAGGCGAAGCCGGGGGAGGGGAGGCGAGGCAGCAAAGGCGGCTCTGTTTCCTGGTTACTCTCCCACTTACTCATTGCTGGGAGGTGGGGGCGGCGCAGCGGACTGAGCGCCCCTCTCAAGTTACTTCCAGCGCCGACGGAGAAAACGGTCAGTACAACACACAGGATGCCGTTTAAGAACAAGCGGGGCTTCCTTGCACTCCCGCCGGCCTTGCAGATCCATCGCCAGCCCCCTCATGGGGCTCGGCAGTGGAGTTGCAAGGCCTGTGGTGGTGGCCGGGACAGTTGGGGGCGGGGTGTGTGGCCTTATGACACACTTCCGGTGATGTCAGGGGGTGTGGCCTTATGACACACTTCCGGTGATGTCAGGGTGTGTGGCATATGCTAATGAGTTATGCTAATGAGAAACGACCCCTGGAAATATATATGTAAAGGTTCCCTTGCTCAAAAGCCAGTTGAATCCGACTCTAGGGTTGCGGTGCTCATCTCCGTTTCAAAGCCGAAGAGCCAGCGCTGTCCGAAGAGATTTCCATGGTCATGTGGCCAGCATGACTAAACACCAAGGCACATGGAACGCTGTTACCTTCCCACTGAAGAGGTACCTATTTATCTACTTGCAATTTCTTGCGTTCAAACTGCTAGGTTGGCAGGAGCTGGAACTAGAGACGGGAGCTCACTCCGTCATGCGGCACACTCGGGTCTCGAACTGCTGAACTACCGACCTTCCACAGCCTGCAATTCAGCATCTTAACCACTTGAGCCACAGCAGGATATCTATAAACCAAATAATATACTAAAATGTATTATCCGTTGGCAGAAGCAATGAGAATTTGCTTCAAGGAAGTTAGAGTGGTGTGCTAAAAGTTTCACCCCCCTTCCCAACCTATAAATAGTTGGGGGGGGGGGACAGTTGGGGAAATAAACTATTGTTTTGTTTATACCAGAGGACAAGTTTCAAGGACAAAGTTAAGCTTATTTTCAGTACCACTCTGTAGGTTTTTGCTTTTATTCTACCTACTGTACCTTTTTAATACAATTTCTTTCTTCTAACAAAATGACGGCAATCACAAAGCTGAAAAAGGAGACCTTTAAGCCTTCCCAGAGTACATTAAAAAAAAAACCCCTTGACTACACTACAGATTTATGGAACAGCCTAGAAATAGACCAAGTGTCCTTCAGGAATAAAGGGACACATTTACAATGTTTTGTGGTTAGAATTATTGAATTAGAGTTTAAGAAATTAATCTGTTTTGTTTTATATTGTTTATATAGTGCTTCAGTTGTATCAAGTCATTCACCATTTGAAAATCTGTGTCTGATGATGTGTATAATACACCTGCATACATGTCTTTGTACATGTCATGCTGATATCTCTAGCAAAGTGAAGGTATTCCAATGTACTCTGATGTACCTGTTTGAGCTGAAGTACCCACAAAAGATCACTCCATCATGATGATTATTTTCATCATCTCTACAGTAGTCCTCCACAGTAAACCAGTATTCTAATACAAAAAAGAAGAAACTTTCACATTAGCATCTTGGAGGTGGATGATAGATACCATCAATACCATTTACATACACAATGGAACTGAGGAATACTTCATGACAGAATGAAAGGAAGATGAAGGGACCAAGAGGAACAAAGACAGATATAGTATAAATAATTTTTATGAGAGTATAGTAACAGCAGCTACAGTGCATCATCGTACAGTGTCATCGACGCAACGAACATGAAATTGAGCCAACTTCAGAGGACAGCGGAAGACAGGAGGGCCTGGCGGGAGTTGGTCCATGGGGTCGCGAAAAGTCGGACTCGACTGTGCGACTGAACAACAACAACTGATGATGACGACAACAGCAATATTTGTAATAAAGTATGAAAAATAATGCCAAATATTTCATTAAATAATTAATGGCTTGAATCTGCTGGAGCTTTCTTGTGGGTGGAAAGATTTCTGTCTGGGGAGTATGACTTCCTTGCCTCCTTCCCCCAAATGCTGTTCTTGAGCATTTTGGCCTGTATTGAGAGCGAGAAGACAATATAGTAATATTCCATGGATGGGATCATTGTACCCATGGAAAAGCTTCAGTAGATCAAAGCCTTTATCACTGAAAAATTTGTCCTAATTTCCAAATTGTAATTTAACATAAGAAAGATAAATAAAAGGAAGCCATGTATTCTCAGGTATCTCCGATACTTGATACCACTCAGATTGCTCTCTTATATCACTGTTGCCATTTCTACCAGGCTCTAAAACATTTATCAGAAGACTAGCCACTGGGGAGGCTGGCCCAGCAGCATTGCTAAGGTGTTTCTGCTTGGGCAGCCTCCCTGATGGATTAAAGTACCTTGGTCCTACTCCTATACCTGACAGACACCCACCTGTTTGGTGTTGGGGGGGAGTGTGTTTAAAGGCATTGGTGAGGCTAGACCACCAGCAGCGCTAAGGCAATCCTGCTGAGCAAGCCTCCCTGATGGCTGTAAGCATCCCACCCCCTCTCCTACACCTGACAGGCTATTGCAAGCCATTGTGGAGGCTTGGCCAGCTCCCTGATGGCTTTAAGCACCTTGCAACCACTGCTGCACCTGACAGATAACTGCTTGTCAGGTGTAGGAGGGGGGCATGCTTAAAGCCATGGGGAGGCTGGGCCAGCAGCTTTGCTGCACTTCACAGGTGGCTGGCCCCTCCTGATTTCCTCAACTGTCATGCGCTCACTGTAACCATTTTTTTACCTCATAACACTGAGCTCTGCAGCTGACCAATCAGAGAGTGGGGGGTGCAAGAAGGCAGCAGTCTGGCAGCCACATAGGAAGCAATAGGGGAAACACATTTTACTTCTTTTAACCCTCTTAGGGGTTGAATGTCTAAAAATCCCTTCTTAGTGAGCATCTACATCATGGTAGGAGTGCTCTTCCTGAATTTTGTGTTTCTAGGTCCAGGGGTTTGGTCTGGGCATTGATTTTACAGTGAGGGGACTTTCTTTTATAAAAGAAGAAGAGGAGGAGGAGATTGGATTTATATCCTGCCTTTCACTACCTGAAGGAGTCTCAGAGTGGCTTACAAACTCTTTTCCCTTCCCCTCCCCCTCCCCACAACAGACACTCTGTGAGGTAGGTGGGACTGAGAGAGCTCTTTCAAGAACTGCTCTTTCAAGGACAGCTCTGACAGAACTATGGCTTGCCCAAGGTCATCCAGCAGCTGCAAGTGGAAGAGTGGGGAATCAAACCTGGTTCTCCCAGATTAGAGTCTGTGCACTTAACCCCTATACGAAACTGGCTCTGCTTCATGGTCACATATTATTTTGCACCATTAATAAGGCATCATACTCATTCAAAATGCTTATTTCCGACTCCTCCATTTGACTGCCCAAGCCTCAGTTTGGTTGGAAGCTTTGTTTTGTGAAGCTGAGAACCATGTGATAAGTTCAATTAAATCATGTTTCCCAGGACAAATTTCATGCAACAGCACCAAGTTGCCTAACCATGACTCAGCCTGAATGGCAGGGTTTTATCTTTCAAGTCAGTAGCATTGGTCATGCTCTTACTACTCTACAACATATACATATTCAAATCTGGGAACAGGTATTGTCTCTTAGCCTAATGAATTCTCCCCCCCACCACCTACCACATTTTAATCTCTCTCTCTTTCGCCTTTCGAAGCTTGTCAGATGACAACAAACTCTAAGTGCGACATTGTTCTGCACAATCCATGGCTAGGAGGACCCAGTCATGAACTGGATATTAGGGAATGGGTCAGAGTTTAACATAATACAATACAGTTTCAGGATGACAGCAGAACTGTCTAGTGGATCAGCGTCCCGTACCATGGCTGCACAAAAGTGAGAGACATAGAGCCAGGGTCTCTACGGTGGAAAGAGCGGTGGAGCGCATTGGTTTTATTCAGCTTCAGGTGTCATGTGCTTATTAACATCCATATTAAATGGATTCATCCATAACATCCATATTATGACACTTGAAGGGACTGAAAGGAGTATAATTTCCCCCCCTGGAAAGCAACTGCTGTCTAAACAGGGCTGTCTAATCCAGGCATTTCAATATGGAATGGGAAACTCTGATGCAAATTCAAAAGGAAAAGTTTTTCAAAACTTAAGTAAGTTTTGTTGTTGTAAATGCCCATAATAATACTAACGTGGAGGCACATCATGCTCTTCTATTGCTTAAGGGTGTTTGATGACCTGAGAAAAAACATGTAAAATGCTCCAACATCTTCCAAGGGGAAATATTAAATGGGCATCATGAACAAGAGTTGTGGTCTTCTTTTGCCTCATACTGTGTATTCCTTCTGGCTACCATGGCAATTATTGAAAGTGAGATTATTCCTGCATCTGTCTTCTAATATTAAGTCATAGCTGCTGCAAGGAACTTCGCTTGTAGTCCTGTACATAAATGTAGAATTTGTTCCCTCTCCTCCACAGAGTACCCATTCTATATCTTTCAAATTATTGCAAGCAGATCAAAAGCTAAATGCATAAGCTCCAGTATTACAGGAGCCACAGAAGGATTATTCCTGCAGACAGTAAATCCAAACCTGGAGGTCTTGATAAAGTACAAGAAGGATGCTTTCTATTGAATAGCTCCAAACAAATGTCAAATGATACTGTGGATGTTTAAAGTGTCCTTATACGGGATTAAATTTATCAGTGATTGTGTGCTAGTCTGTGATATCCCACCTCCATCTTTATTGCCACTGTTCATCAAAGATATAAGTATTAGTATAGGCCAGATTGAACTGTCAGAATAAATCAGAATAAATGTGCATAATGAATAACAACAGAGTGGCTGGGGTAGATTATATTACTGTGAATCTGTGAATTGTCTTTTTATTGTATTGTATTCATTTATTTAGCCAGATATTTAGTCCACCTAAAGTTTGAGTAAGAATACTTTAACATAAGTATGAAATAGTATTATATAAATAAGCAGATTCACTTTCCACTCTCTGCCTTTTGCTACCTAGATATAGTCCAATTTAAATTTTAAACAACAACAACAACAACACAAAGTTTATAAATGGTCCTGGCTGGGGATGCTAAGGTTTTGTCTGTGATGGATATTTCATAAGAATAAGAATGTATTTATTTATTATTTATTTATTATTCACATTTCTATCCCGCCCTCCCTGGAGGCTCAGGGCGGCTTACAGGGCGTATCGCCAGATAAAACAATACAAAATGGTAAAATACATCACATTAAGCCAATTTTGGTGCTCCTCTCAGTCAGTTTCCAATTTCCAAATTACAATTTCTAGAGGCAAGATGGC
>NW_015170404.1:27622-30574 GCF_001447785.1 Gekko japonicus
CAACTCCGGGCAATCTGGGCAAGGGGGCGCATGTAGATATTAAACAACATCGGGGATAGCACTGCCCCCTGAGGAACCCCACATTCAAGGGGCCACCTCCAGGACCGCTGATCCCCTATCGCCACCCTCTGTCCCCGACCTTGGAGAAAAGAGACCAGCCATTGCAGGGCAAGCCCCTGAATCCCCACGTCGGCAAGGCGGTGAGCCAGCAACTGATGGTCGACCGTATCAAAAGCGGCTGAGTCGGATCGAATGCAAAGGTTTTCTTTCTATTTAATATCCTAAATGTCTGTCGAATGCAAGGTTTTCTGTCTGTTTAATATCCTAAATTAAATTAATACCCAGAATTAGTACACCAGTGGAATTTTTGATGACTCTCTTAGGTTCAAATAATAATTGATAATTGGTACTGGAAGACTTATTTGTTTGAATCCAGGGAAGGATTTCTTTTTTGGTTTCAAAGATCACATGTGGGAGAACCTTTGTAGAATTTTTTTTATCTTATCACTCCTTTGCTGGTTTGAGTATCTCTTGGATTTTACAGTTATAGCTCTTTAATTGTGCACTGTTATTTATTTATTGTATTTTATATTGTTTTTATTGTCGGGGGCCTTTCAGGTTAAAGTAGTACAGTACAAGTAACATAAATGCACTAAAATGAAAAGTGGTGATATAACAATATGTTCTTCTATTTTGTTTGTTGTCATACATGGTTGAGAGTCTTCATGTTTCACTCCTTTTTCAATTGTTGGTTTTTATGGCTTATTTGACATTATTAACATGCCATTTTATACCATTTATATTACTCAGTAGCTCAGCAATGGTTTGTCACAGAATGCCAGCATAGGTAAGGCCCACACAAAGTTGCCAGCCAGCGGGCTGGTGGGCTAGAAGACTTGAATGGAACCACCTGCCTCTGAGATGGGCAGCTGGCTGGCAGACATCTTTAGAATCTTGATGTGGCCACAGAAAACATCTGACTTAGGTATGCAGGGGTGGGAGTGTCTCTGGGACATCACAGAACTGAACATGCAGTTCTGTGTGGCACCAATCTCTTGAAAGTCCCTTTCCCCTTGTGACAGGGTCTTTCCACTAAGCCTGTGTGGCTAGCAGCACTGGTCATAGGGTTCAATTTAAGCAATTCCTGGGGAGGATGGAGTTTGGGTAGGGGAAGGTTGTGCTGTCATACAGTCCACTCTCTGAAGTTTTTTTGCTCAGTCTCTGAAGCTGACATTTCCTCCAGTGGAACTGATCTCTATTGTCTGGAGAGCAGTTGTAATCACAGAAGAACTTTAGGCCCCACCTGAAGGCTGGTGCCCATAGCCTCAAAAGAGGCCAAGATGAAGGCTGGAGAGGAGGCAAAGCAGGTTTTCTTCCCAGTCTTCATAAGTCTAGTCTCAATTGTTTATTCACACCTGTGCCCTTTTAACTTCAAGACCACGGAAGGATGTCAAGATGTCCAAGCTTCTTCACCAACTCAGACCTGTAAGCTTGGAAGCAGCTGTGGCATCATGGAACAAGCCAGGCTGCCTTTGCTGACACTCTCCTCCCTCTTCCTCAGATGCTGTGGAGTCCAGTAGAGCCAAAGGAGGATTAAGGAGCTCGGACTCAGATGACTGTTAATGGTGTAGCTCTTTCTTTCTCCTCCTTGTCTGTTTCTTTATTTTCTATATTATTTATTTATTTATTTATTTCTCAGATTTATACCCCGCCCTCCCAGCCAAGGCTGGCTCAGGGCTAGGGTTGCCAAGTCGCAGCGGGGGATTGTGTGTCTTTGCAGAATCCGTGCCGCGGGGACGGCGAGACACATTGCACCCGCTGTCGCCAGGACATGATGTCACGTGTCGTTCTGGCAATGGGCTCCAAACAGCCCGTTGCCAGAGCGACACGTAGCGTCATGTCCTGGCGACAGTGGTGCTACACGTCTTGCCGTCCCTGCAGCACGGATTCTGCAAAGACATGCGGATCCCCTGCCACGATTTGGCGGGATTTGGGAACCCTACTCAGGGAGGATTACATAAAATCAGCATCTCTCTCTATATATAATAATTGTGTTTTGGAGTGGCTCCCTGATGTGTCACTCAGAATGTCTCCCTATCCACTGGCTGCATTGCCTGAGTCCTGGCCACAGAAGCCGGCCACCATATTATTTCTGACTCAACTGTATTTAGTGGTTGTATCATTGGTGCAGCAGAGCCACCACCTGACATCAGCAGACTGGCTGCCTCATAACAGTTGACTCACAAAAAAGCCCCCATCCAGCATCATCTACTGAATATTGTTAAGAATGGGTAGGAAGAAATTATTATGGTTTTGTCCCAAGCAGGGAGAAACAATGTCAAACCTGCAATTCCATCCCTGACCTGGATAGCCCAGGCAAGCCCAATCTTATCAGATTGTGGAAGCTAAGCAGGGCCAACCCTGGCAAGGACTTGGAAGGGAGACCTCTAAAGAATAATGTTGTGTCCACTGACTGCCACCGGAGGTCAGCGCATATACCCGAGCTTCAGTCTGGGAAGACAATGGGGACTAGGATCCTAGTCCCTCCACTGGGGAACCAATGGGAGCCATGGCGGGAGTTTCAAACCCACCAATGGTGACCAAGGGGTGGTCCCCAGGTGTGTATATAGTTGGCCTGCCGGCCGTTTGTCTTTCTCTTGTTGTGTGCCTAATAAAGCGTGCTATGCACCACGTCGTTGTCTGTCGTCGATCCATGCGGCTCCCACTACACAATAGTGGCGACGAAGGTGGGATCTAGCTGCATCTGAGCCGGGCCGTCGCGAGGAACCAGGAGGATGCGAAGCAGCCGATCCGATGAGCGAACCATCGAACAACTCGACCGCTCCTCCCGCACCCCCTCCGATGCGCACAATGGCTACCGCTCCCGGGCTAGGGCTGCTACCGCCCTTCGACACAGCCCGCCCGCAAGACTGGGCCTCCTGGGTCCAGGGC
>NW_015170404.1:34007-45198 GCF_001447785.1 Gekko japonicus
GGTCAGGTCCTCCGGCGGCACATCGACCAGCTTAGGCGGCGGTTACTCCCCGATCGCGAGACTGCGGACGTACCTGGGCAGCAGGCAGCGGCAGATGAGGACCCCTTCGAGGGCCCAGATGTAACCATGCCCGCGCCAGAGGACCCACTGCGGGCCAGCCAGCCCCCGACAGCAGAGGCAGGGCCCCCAGAACCCGAGCTGGAGACCACCGAGGCCCCAGCTCCACCGCCGGCTTCCGCACCGGAGGGCGGAACCCAGGTGGCCCCAGCACAGGGCCCCAGACGATCGGCAAGGGTGCGACAGCCCCCAGCGTACCTGAAAGACTATGCCACCTAGGAGTGGTTCCGGACTAGGGGGGAGGGGTGTTGTGTCCACTTACCGCCACCGGAGGTCAGCGCATATACCCGAGCTTCAGTCTGGGAAGACAATGGGGACTAGGATCCTAGTCCCTCCACTGGGGAACCAATGGGAGCCATGGTGGGAGTTTCAAACCCACCAATGGTGACCAAGGGGTGGTCCCCAGGTGTGTATATAGTTGGCCTGCCGGCCATTTGTCTTTCTCTTGTTGTGTGCCTAATAAAGCATGCTATGCACCACGTCATTGTCTGTCGTCGATCCATGCGGCTCCCACTACACAATAAATAATCAGGATGCAGAGGCAGGCAATTGAGACACCTATCTGAAACATCCAAACCCCGCTAGGGGCCACCAGAAGTCACCATAACTTCCAGGTAGAACACAGTTTATTTGTTTGTTTCAGGAAAGCTTCTTAATTTTGGGAACAGTGGAACTGTGGAATTGCTAAACTTGTCTGATCAAATATGGAGAAGCTGCCCAAGGTGAATTTTACTTTATTATTTTATTTACTTCATTTATACCTCACCTTTCTCCCCAGTGAGGATCCAAAGAAGCTTACTTTGTTCTCCCTCCTCCACTTTATTCACACAACAACCTGGTGAGTCAGGCTAGGCTGAGAGTGTGTGACTGGACCTTGGTCACCCAGCAAGCTTCCATGGCAGAGTAGGGATTTGAACCTGTATGTTTTGAAGGGCAGTTTCCAAAATAATCTTGAGAGTTCTCTGAAAGGGCTCATAGATACTGTTCCAATTCCAATCCAGGTAAAGGGAATTTACCCCTCATCAGTGAATTCTACAGCAGTTTCTTGGGATATGCTGTCCCTCACCTGATTTAAACAAGGAGTTTTGCTTGCTGCACAGATTATTAAGATTCTGGAAAGCTGTTTAAGCAGCTCTAATTCAATTAGCTTTTCCTTGAAAATAAGCCCAGCTAAAGTTAACCTAAAACTGGTGGCCTTGTGCAACAAATCAGTGATGGGTATGACTCCTCTTTATCCTTCTTACTGTTCACATAGGACAAGCTTTATTTTCCCCAATAAGGTTGACACAAAAGGAATGCACTATATTGACTTTTCCAAGCATACTCAAGGGCTATGTAAATATAAATGAGTCCAGAATGCAATCCCCAAATGCATTTTGTTTAATGTAATTTATCTCACAGCTCACTTGCCCTCCATAAAACCAATTTAGATCCCTTAGTATGAAAAAATATATTTGGAACTGTGATGTTATCCTAAGAGAGACAGGGAATGGTGTCCCCTGATAGTTATTGCCTGCCCTTATTTTCAAATTGTAATCAGATTTGACACTGCAGGAACTGAGAATCACTAGTATGATACATTACCTGGCTGAGATAGCTATTGGTTTCTAAAGTGACCATTTTAAAAAAAAGATAAGGAACACTAACTGGCTGTATTCTAGAACTGCTGTCAATGAGTGATGATCTATTCAATATGTGTGAAGCTTTTCAAATGCTGTAAGAACAACAGTGGTGTGCAGTACAATCCTCTGCATTATTTAGAATATGCACTGTGTTTATGCGGACTTAACTTTCGATTAAGTGTGGATGAGATTGCTCCTTTAAACAATCATGTGGCAAAAATAAAGCCATGCATGATCTATAATATTTCTGTGGCTCCTTGACCTTGTTTGGTGTAGTGGTTAAAAGCGGTGAACTCTAATTTGATTCCCCACTCCTCCACATGCAGCCAGCTGGGTGACCTTGGGCAAACCACAGTTCTCTCAGAGCTGTTCTCTCCAGAGCAGTTCTCTCAGAGCTCTCTCAGCCTCACCAACCTCACAGAGTGTCTGTTGTGGGGAGGGGGAGGGAAAGTAGACTATAAGCCACCAAATGAAGGGTGGGTTATAAATCCTCCATCTCCTCCTTCTTCAAGGCTATTTTGGAAGCAGGAATTCCCAGCCATCACTTTGTAATTTCTGCCTCTTGGGCTCTACCTAGATTTATAGGCCTAGGATTGTTGAACTCTCCAAGATATAGATAGCCTGAAAGTGCACATGTGTAGACATACTTTCATTTATCAGATTTATGTATCTGATTGTTGCTGTTTCATTGCTTTAATGGCATGCTTTATAAAGCTGCATCACATTTTCAAGGATAAAAAAAGGACATTCAGGGACCCTGAAATGTTTTTTTCTTGAAAGATTTCTAAAAGCTTATTATTTTCAGTGGTTAAACAGTGGTTGTGCCCTGACTCTATTTATTTGTAGGACATTAGTTGTTCAGCTTTCCAGAAAATCCGTTCAATGAGGCCCATAAAAAGGTTCAAGCAAGAATGAACCAAAATGATAATGAGCCCCCAGAAACTCAGAAAGCTGTAAAACAACAACAAACACAAGACCAAACTAAATCTGTCAAGAAGAAACCATGCAGTACAAAATCATACAAAATTTGTCTTTGAACCTTCCATCTCAGCCCAGTACTAAATGTGAGTGCTTTTCTTGTTGTCTATTTTAAGAGTTTATTTTACTTGAAAAGCATTTCACAACTAAATAAACAAGGTCCCCCCAAGCTGTGCTGTGTTTGGACAGCAGACGATGCCCTGCTATGGGAGACACTCTCTGAGATGATCTCAACTAATTTGGATGTGGTCCATGGGGTTGCAAAGAGTCGGACTTGACTCTGCGACTGAACAACAACAACAAACCTAGTTGTAAACCTGGTCCTTCAAAATCCTACCTTTTAGTTCCACCATTTAGCCAAATGGCTCATTTGGTGCACTTGTGTTTTGCCCCTCTCTATTTTTATGTCTCCATCATCATTTATCATCAACTTTTGAGGAAAGTTGGCTGTTTGGGTATCATTTTTAAAAAAGGAATTTGATGCTAAATTGATCAAGCTGGAAGCCTATATTCCCTGTCCTAAAAGGGAAAAGAGGATCCTCCCGGCCCTTGATAGATTGTTTCTACTGCTCCAAAGTGGTTTTTGCAGGGCTATTTTGGGGGCGAAACACCCCGGAACAGCGTTCCGGCTGGCTTGCAAGCCTGCCCCTCTCCACCCCTCCCTCACCCAAAGCCCTGCTCTGCACCGCCCCCTCCCCCTCCCTCCAGCAGCAGCACTGGCTTTGGCGGCGGGGACGAGCAGCCCTCCTTGGTGAGCGGCAGCAGGAACATCAACCACTGTCTGACCCGGCAGCTAATACGAGTGCCCCGTGCCCTCCCGCCCAACCCAGCACCAAGAGGGGGAGCACATGGCCCTGCCCTGGGGATCTCAGTTTAATCTTAAAAAGCAAGCAGCTCTCTGTGTGTGTGTGTGTGTGTGTGTGTGTGTGTGTGTGTGTGTGTGTGTGTGCGAGAGAGAGAGAGAGAGAGAGAGAGAGAGAGAGAGAGAGAGTTTGATCACAAAATGTTTGGAGGGTCAGCAAAATGCTGAGTGGGTGAAAACCATGCCACTGTTTCTGAATGTGTTCCACCTTTTGGAACAATTACCATTTGAGCCAAGCTCCCTGCAGACACAAAGGTGATGCTTCAGTAAAGTGGAGAGAAGCTAGGATTGGCTTTCAGGTTTGGGGAAGAAGAAATTTGGTATCAGGAAACACATCAGCACCTCTCTAAATATTAAATCTCTCAAACATTTCATGCTTTGTGTTTTTAAGCTTACTTCAGAAACTATAATGGCTACCAATTTTACAGATTATATACTCTTAATGTTTTTACCATCTGCTGCTTCTGATCTAAGGAAAGCGCAGCACCCGTTTGACCACAGACAACTTCTGGGGACGGGCCCCCCACCAGGGGCTTGCAAGGCAAGTGAGAAGCAGAGGTGGTTTGACATTGCCTTCCTCTGCAGAGTCTTCCTCAATGGTCTCCCTTCCAAGTACTGACTCTGCTTAGCTGCCAAGATTTGATGAGCTCGGGTTATATCATGCCAAAAGCAGCCATAGAGGCAGTCAATTTGAAATGGGGCTGTTGTGCTGAGAAAGGAGAGATTTACATTGAAAACTGCCCTCTTGGACTATCATTAGCCATAATAAGGGAACAAGACAGACATCTCGTTGCCCCTGTTTTTCATGTGCAAGGGCTACCAGCAACCCAGCAAGGCAGGGGGCTGGTTTTGTTTAGGGAAGTGGCACTTTCCCTTCCTCTGCACTGCTTCTCTTATAGTAATTGGGGGGTGGTCAGAGTTTCATTTTAATGCTAAAGTACATGTGAGATCTGATAATGGATCCCCAATGCCATATTTCATTTTGGCCTTATATTTGAATACAGAGATAACAAGAAAGCTCTGGTGGAGCTTTGCTTCAAACCACTGGATCTTCTCAGGAGTTCTCCAGGGTTCCCAGCCTCCAGGTGGGAGCTGGAGATTTGCTATTACAACTGATCTTCAGAAAATAGAGATCAGTTTCCCCAGAGAAAATGGCTGCGCTGGAAAGTGGACTCTATGGCATTGTACCCCTGCTGAGGTCCCTCCCTTCCCCAAACCCCGCCCTCTCCAGGCTCCACCCCAAAAATCTCAAGGTATTTCTCAACCCACACCGGACAACCCTCTCTCTTACACACCTAGAAGCTTGTGATCCCTTAGTTACCTATACTGTTACAGCTTTCCCTTGCTCATGATTTTTTTCAGCGGGGCTAGTAGGAGAGAACCAGAAAGCTACTTATTTCATTTTTTCTAGTATGTGAAAGGGAGCTGTCATTATCCAGTAGAGATTGTAAGTCGCTGATGATGCGTTGAACTGTTTTGAGTTGAGAGTTGTATGTGACTCTTTTGGGCCTGTCTTGGAAGAAGGCTCTCACACTTCTTTAATTCTGCAAACTATGTAATGGAGTTGCTGGGAGGGCATTTTTATAAAGCTTATAGAGAACAGGACTGTAGTCTATGCCACAGTGTATGCGATATAGTATTGATTTGTTGTATGTTCTATCACACTCTTACAGCATTGTTTTCATTTTTTTGTAATTTCATTTTCTGCATTACTGGACATAGCATAACTCTTTTTTTTTTTTTTTTGTAATTTTGTAAGCCTAGTCCTATTGCATTGTTTATTAGATCTCATATGCTATTTTATTACAATATTCTATTCCATGTAATCCACCTTGAGTCTCAAGAAGAAAACTGGTAAATAACTAATAATGTATGAATAAATAAATAATAAAATAAATGATTAATGAGGGGCTCACCACCACTGTTCTCATTTGCCCCGCCACTAAAAAATTTCTGGCTACCGGCTGTGTCTGGAAAGAAATGCAAGGAAGGGGAGGACAGTAGGGAAATTCTGCCGTATCAATGTGCAGAGCGCAATTGCTGCAGAGGAGTAAGTGTTTGCTTATGTTACTGTTAATGTTACTTTTAAAATAAATATAATATTAATTATTAAAATTATGGAATTGGAACCTTTTTTCAAAAATAATGGTTTTATTGGTTTTGTCAAGACTGTTTTGACAACAAACAAGGTAAACAGAATAAGAAGCAAAAGGTGGGTGTGGCTGGATGACCACGCTTCTGGTAACATGGGGGTGTGGCCTAATATGCTAATGTGTTTCTGCTGTTGGGTGTGGCCTATTATGCTAATGAGTTCCTGCTGGGCTTTTTCTACAAAAAGAGTCATGGGTTTATGTATTGATGGCAGTAATTATTTTAAACAATCTAATATATTAAAGGTGCGATTCTATGCACACTTAAGCTCCATTGAATGTCATGTGACTTACTTCTGAGTAGATATGGATAAGATATGTTTGAAATATATCTTTGAAATATATGTTTGAAATATATGTTTGAAATATATCTTTAATCAGTTTTTTATGGTACATTGGAGTGGATTCATAGATAAATCCCTCTCTCCCAATAACTGTGAAATCATTGACTAGAAGAAATCAAATGCTTGGATCCAGCGTATTTCCAAGGGTGTTAGGATTTTCCCCGCAGCATGCAGCTACATCTCTTCCCCCGTCCTATCGCAGCCTAAAGTGCATCAATGTTTGCTCAACCAGGCTAAGAAAAAATAAGATCATCCTTCCCATCCTTCTCAGTTAACTCAGCAAGGTCAATTAAACTGAGAGACACATGCTTAAGGTTACCTAATGAGCTCTGAACCCAGCACTCTTATGCTTTGGCTCACTTAAGTTAGTAATGAGATTAAAAACAAACAAACTTGTTAATAGTTTTTTAAATTAAGTAACAGGCCTTTGGAAAATCCTTTTTATAAGTATTGTTATTTATCTAATTGTGGAATCTTGGTGCATCCTTTAAAAACAAACTAACATTTTTGAGTCCCTTCAAAATAATATATTTGGTTTTTAAAAAGAAAAATCAAATCAAAAATGAGACTCTTCTTTTTATAGCATAATTACAGCTGGTGATGTATTACTGCAGCTAAGTGTCTAATTTCTTGTTAGTTTCCTATCATATTTCATTGCACTTTCCTACTGCTTAATATGTATGAAGCTGTTTGGTGCAAGAAAAATGGTTCCACATTAGATACTAATCATAGTTCTGGACTCTTTAATTATGCATCTTAGATTATTTTAAATTATGAAAATGATTAACTGAAGGCTAAGAGGACAGCACTTAAAAGTTTATTGAGGATATACAATGGGTACAGTCCATGTGCACAGAATTTTGAATAATACACATATTCCTCTGTGGGGAATGGGAAGACCCAGTATCTTCAACAGTGCTGTTATGTTACCTCTCCCATCCCTACTACAGTGCCAGTGCAAAAAAGGCTAACTACCAGGCACAAGGAGCTGCGGCGGCTCAAGTGGTTAAGATGCTGAACTGCAGGCTGTGGAAGGTCAGTAGTTCAGCAGTTCGAGACCCGGGTTGCCGCATGATGGAGTGAGCTCCCGTCTCTATTTCCAGCTCCTGCCAACCTAGCAGTTCGAAAGCAAGAAATTGCAAGTAGATACATAGGTACCACTTCGGGTCTGTGCACCTTGGTGTTTAGTCATGCCAGCCACATGACCATGGAAATGTCTTTGGACAGCGCTGGCTCTTCGGCTTTGAAACGGAGATGAGCACCGCAACCCTAGAGTCGGATTCAACTGGCTTTCGAGGAAGGGAACCTTTACCTTTACCTGGCACAACTTGGTTTGGTGTATTGTCCAAATGCAACAGCTGTCAGCCAGGATTTGTGCACCAAACACAAGACTGCTTATGAAGCAGTACATAAGTGGAAGGAAGTTGAACCATGACTTGGAGGGAAGTTGAACTACTTGCTTTACTGTTGCCACCCGTGGGAAGTCTTTACTGTTGCCACCCGTGGGAAGTCTTTACTGTTGCCACCAGTGGGAAGTCAAGTGGGATGACTTGAGATATGGGGTGGGAAGCAAAGCTTCAGAAACTGACAGTCCAAATAATACTTTCCTGGGAGTAAGTCCCTTTGACTTAGGTCTGCATACAACTAAATCTAACTAGATTGTTCCTTATCCTGGAAGATTGTAAAACAAGACTATTTGTTTTCATTCAACCTGGTTCCCTTCCAAGGTCATTTTCTTGCTCTTCTTGCAGCGGCCAAATTCTCTCACAAATATTTGTCTTCTTTTCTACAATGTGCGGATGCCCTCAGTTCCACTCTTGCTCCTTGCTTTTTGCCAGTCTCTGAGAAGAAGAGGAGGAGGAGGAGGAGGAGACTGGATTTGTACCCCGCCCTTCACTTGGAGTCTCAGAGCAGCTTACAAACTCCTTCCACTTATCCTCCCCACAACAGACACCCTGTGAGGTAGGTGGGGTTGTGAGAGTTCTGACAGAAATTGCTCTTTTCAAGAACAAATGTGACAGAACTATGGCTTGCCCAAGGTCATCCAGCAGCTGCATGTGGAGGAGTGGGGAATCAAACCCAGTTCTCCCAGGTTAGAGTCTGCGAACTTAACTACTACATCAAACTGGCTCTGCCATTGGGTCCATCTTGTCATGTAGCTTAGATCTGGTATCCCCTCTCAAAATTATTTTTTTTTGGAGGGGGGAATAAGTTGGGGACTTTCTTCTCACCTTGCTAACCACTTGATTGTCCTTTGCTTATTCTAAGCAAGGAAAATGGAATCCCCCCCCCCCACACACACACACTTTAAAAAGTATTTACATAGATGAAAATGAGCAGCTCAGCTGATAACTTAATTTGTGAAATAGTTCTAAAATGAACTCCAGAGAACTATTTCTTTTGGTGACATTAATGGATTTTGTGTTTGCATTGGACAATGTCTTTTAGTTTAAAATGTAGCAGTATCCACTAAGAATGCAACAACCCCATAAAGCAAAATGTGGCTGCGGGCACACACACTACATAATCCACTTTCTATCTGCTTTCAATGCACTCTTCCAACTGGATTTTGCCAGTTTACATTACAGTAAAATCCAGTTAGAAAGTGCACTGAAAGTGGATTATTTAGTGTGTGTGACTGCAGCCTATAACTTTTCTTTTGCAAATCCTTGATAGTATTTGAAATGGTACCAAAAAAAAGTTTTATGCATGCTCATCAGCACATTATTTTCCTACTACTGTACTTATCTCCCTGTCCAAAACTGCCATTTTCTGAACAGAACCCCCCCCATCAAATTTGTTGTTGTTGTTCAGTCGCACAGTCAAGTCTGACTCTTCACAACCCCATGAACCACATCATGCCAGGCCCTCCTGTCTTCCGCCATCCTTCGGAGTTTGCTTAATTTCATGTTTGTTGCATCGATAAAACTGTCTAACCATCTCATCCTTTGCCGTCCCCTTCTTCTTCTACCTACAATCTTTCCCAGCATCAGGGCCTTCTCCAGTGAGTGCTCCCTTCTCATTTGGTGGCCAATGTATCTGAGCTTCAGCTTCAGCATCTGACCTTCCAGGGAACAGTCAGGGTTGATTTCTTTTGGGATTGACTGAATCTCCTTGCAGTCCAAGGGACTCTCAAGAGTCTTCTCCAGCACCAAAATTTGTAAGCATCTATTTTTGACTCTTGGCCTTCCTTATGATCCAACTCTCACAACCATACATTACTACCCCTCCCAAAATGATAGTTACCTTGGTTGTCTAGATTCTGCTGGAGCTGGAGGGAACAAACTGTGTGGTTTATCTCTCTCTCTATTAGTCCTGTATGCCTACCTCTCTGACCTCCAAAGCCCAGCATGCTGATAACTCAGTGTTCTAATTATATTGAGATATGCACTGTCTGAAAATCATATATGTGTGCTGAAAACAACATGCATATAGCCATTGTCCCTGTTCTAGGCACAGATGCTGGGTCATGGCATCTACACATGTAGGTATATGTATATAATCTCATCCATGTTATTGGGACTGTTATTGTTTTCAAATCTCCCTCACCCCTCCATTCTTGAGAGGTATCACTTTGGCTGGCACTCCAGTCAGGACAGTACTGGCTTCCTTTCATCCTTTCCTAGGTGTGAGAGGCAAAAGAAGAAGAGTAACTGCTTCATGGTCAGGCTACTTTAGTATAGGTTTGAGCTCAAATTGAAAAGTGGACCACATTCACAGCAGGGGGTTGGGGGCTATCCAGTGTTTTGCACAAAGTGTCACAGATATCTGCCCACTGGACAGAAATCTTGGGTGTGTGCCCAGTGCAAGGAGCTCCTGGTTCTCAGGGAATGAGGGTGCACCCTTGAGGCCAAGGTGGCTGACCTGGAGAAGCAGAGACAGTCAGTTAGGCACATGGAGAAGACTCTCGGGGACTTGTTAGAGATGTCCCACTTTGAAAATGGCAGCCCTGCCACTGTCAGGGAGCATGAGGGTCAAGAGGAAACAGGGCACCATGCTAAGGATGAGGAGGGCTTCCAGGGAGGGCGGGCTATAAATGATGATGATATGATGATGATGATATGCCTTCAGAAGGGACCTCTTCTTTAGTAGGTGAACTGGTATCCTTTCACACCAAGGAACCATCCCTGGGCAGGAAGGGAGGGTGGCCCTTGGTAGTTGGTGATTTAGTCCTTAGGCAGGTAGACAGGTGGGTGGCAAACCCATGTATTGACCATATGGTGAATTGCCTGCCTGGTGCAAAGGCAGCAGACATTACACATGTTTTAGATAGGCTGGTAGACTGCGCTGGGGAGGAGCCAGTGGTTGTTAGAGAATACAGAAATTTGACAGAGAACTTAAAAAGAGAAGAAGAAAAATTGAAAAAAGACGGAAACAGTAGAGAGACAAGTGTAAAAATAAAACTAATACAACACCAGGTCAACATACTATTAACGCAGGAAATAGCAAAAAAGATAGATGGCTGGCCTATAGACTAAAAAAGGAAAGTGAAAAGAGAACTATCTCAGCTTTGAAGAACGATAAATCAGAATTAGAATACACAAATGATAAATTGAAAAAGATAGTGGAAAACTTCTATGCAAAACTCTATCACCAGGAAAAAGTAGATGAGAAAGAAATTCAAGAATATCTGAAGTCTCATAACATAAATAAATTTTCTGAAACACAGAGAAAAATGTTAAACGAGACAATTACAACATGCGACATTACAGAAGCCCTTAGGAAACAAAAAAGAAGAAGAAAGCACCAGGCCCAGATGGAATTACGATAGAATTCTACCAAAAACTAGAAAACGAAATAACACCACTTTACAAAGACCTATTACAAAGTATAACGGAAACATCTAAGACACCACAATCATGGAATGAAGCCCTGATTGCACTGATTCATAAGCCAAATACAGAAAGCCTTGAGATAAAAAATTATAGACCAATTTCACTATTAAATGTAGACTATAAGATCTACGCTACAATAATAGTGAATAGATTTTAAAAAGTTATGGCTCAAATTATCCATCAGGACCAAGCAGGTTTTCTCCCAAAAAGACAAATTAAGAGAAACATAAGAACTATAGTAGATATCATCGAATATTACGAACACCAACCTGGGAAAAAACTA